>NC_135492.1:17502659-17802659 GCF_052094955.1 Ictidomys tridecemlineatus | reverse complement strand
CTTCTAAAGCAAGACCATTTTTCAACAAGCCTTTGACCAGCAACTTAATGAATTCATGGGGATAGGGCTGGGGTTCTGGTATGTATGACTGCAGGGTTTAATCCTCTGCAACCACCACCCCCCACCACCACCACACACACACAAGCACATGCATACACGATCATGTGGAGACAATGATAGATAAACCTGACCACTACTTTAAGAAATTCATGAAATTCTAAAGCATTCATTATACAGTGTGGTATGGGCTGCATGAAAATTTTTACATTATTGTGGTATCACAGAGAAAGAAAGGATTTTAAAAGGTTGCAGTAATCCAAATTTTCACAGAGGAAATTCCTTGTAGAAGATACTTCAAAACAAACATTATTTCAAGGAAATTGGGACACCTGGTGTTTGGAGAGAATACACAAGAAAGAATTTTATTTTGGAAATTCTTATGTTATTTACGAATATGATATATGATAGCAAGTGGTATTGAAAAAAGCGGCAGGATATAAGTCTGGGAAGGATAGACTGGAATGTACATTGTTTTGATGTTGGTCTGCTAGAACCTAGCCTATATTATCCACTGTATAAGAGGTATGGACTTTTAAATCCTGAAATCTGTAAGACAGGATACATTGTCTGCCTCTCATGAATAAGAATCATGACACAGTTGTTAAATTCCAGGTTTCTTGGCCCAAGCTTTCTGGGTTCAATTCTGAGCTCTGCCTTTTTCCAGAAGTGTGACATTGCATACTTTAGAAATGACACATGCCTGCTGGGGGTAAATTACCTCTCCTTCCCACCCATCCAGCAGGCAGGAGGATGGAGGAGACTGACCCACATTCCCCAGGATTCACTGCCTTTCCTGGGAAAGATGAGGACATGTCCCTTCCCATACCCAGGGAACCTTCTGAGTGAGAGAGACGTGAGCACATGTCACATTGATCATCCACAAACTCCAACAGCCACCGCCTGTACTGGCAGCCCTCATTTCCCTCTTCCTGACAGTAGAATTCTTCCTTCCAACATCGGAAAAAAAGCTATATATTTCAAAGGGTGAGATACTGCCATCCCTCAATGGACAAGTAACCTGAGGAGAACATCGACCCTAAAAGTTAAAGAGGACTGAAGACAGTGAGTGCAGAAGGGATTCTTCTACATCTGAGAGTCCATGTTTTACAGATTCTCTCTGATCACAGCTGTTGCCCATAATACATCAACTTCCAGCCTTGAAGATTGTTTGGTTTGCAGTTTGGAGATTCTATTTTTCAGATCTACACAGAATCTTTTTTCAATAGTTCACTTACCCTCTGTCCCCCTTCCCATTAAACCAGCTATTTTGGCTTTAGAAATACTAGAAAGAGTTGTTGTTTTATTCTTATTAGTTTAGCAAGAAAAATGGAGATTTGGGAAAGTATTTGAGGAATATCATGTCTATCAGATAATAAAAGCCAGGCCAAACTAGTGTTGTGCATTGACAGATTCACATTGCAATGGGCAAATGGTAGAGGATTTGGGAATTTATAAATGTTTCTCAGTCATAAAATAAATTAATATATTAATAGGAACTATCTCAGCAAGCCAAGTATAATCACCTGAAAAAAAAGGGCAATATAATTACAGCTATTTTAATCGTGTTGTAATATTTCATATAAGAGTGCATGGTGTATTTAACTTGAAAAATGTACAGAGATAAGATTTGCACATTAAACCATTTGATTTAGCTTATGCAAATCAAATTCCATTTAAAACTTCTTCATTAAAATGAGGAGACATATGCCGGTTTGCTTTTGAAATATAAACTCACATGATAAAATTCACCGCACGTGTTTTGATTTCTCTTCCAATTCTTTGATGTCTAGAATACAGTTCATGTTCTTATGAAAATGGAAAGATTTCATTGCCTGATAGCATCAGCTGAGCTCAGGGGATGCTTACTCATTGAAAAGCAGCTGTGAAAATTCAAACTACATTGATTTGATTCAGGAGAAATGCTGTCCAATGGTCTGTCTATGCACACTGAACCACTTCTTAAAATCAAGCTAGTCATGAATGTCTTCACAATATGAATCTTTGTCATGGAAACTAGTGGTCCACTGCAAGTTCAGTGACCCTTTTGCAAGGATTTCACCTTCTGTGGTGTGAGTGCTTCTTCCACCAGAACACAAGTGGCAACTTAAGTGCCAGTGCCGCAGTGTAGAGAGTGAGACTGCTGCGGGCATTTTACATCCTCAAAGTTCCTCTCCCATGAACAGGTTAGTGTTGCTTCAAAACGTGCGCTGAGAGTGGGTTTGCTCCTTTTTGCTCTTCTACCATGTGAGGAAGACTTTTTCATACCTCTTCAGAAATCTGATGATTTAAGATAAAATTCTGGATGTGCAAACAGTCCCTGAATAAAAACAGACCTGTCAGTGCCTGAATCTCAGACTTCCCCACCTCCAGGACTGTGAGAATTAAGTTTCTGTCTATAAATTACCCAGTCTGTGGTACTGTGATATAGGAGCATAAAACTAACCCAGTAGGTTTGTACTAAATATTTGATTGTGAGTTCATTGACTTTCCCAGAATTCTCTGGAATAATGCAAATATTATAAAGCTAGTAGAAGAACACAGAAGAATCCACTTTCTGATTTACAGGAATTTATTCAGGAAAAATCACATAAGCAACATAAATGTATTGAGTATAAGGTAATAGTTCACTCAACTCCATTCCTTTGGGCAATGTTATTATTTAAGGACATCATTATTGAGATATTATAGTTAGTAAAGAACATATTTCAAAGTTTTCTCTCACATACAAAAACTATGAAAAAAAATTAACATTTATTCCTTGATTTAAAAAAATGGTGTTAACTCATTACCTACTCTATCTCCCATCCTATTTTAGTTTTTAAGGCATTTTATGATGTCAAGATAAAGTATGCTCTTATACATAATATTGAAAATTGCAAACAACTACATATGTTACTGCATTTATCAATAATACTAAAGGTCTGGAATTATTTAAAATATTAGTCTCACCCTCATAATTTAATAACTAAAATATAGCGGATGCTATACAGTAGGGAAAGCATTTGAGAACACAGCAAACCTTTGCTTCTACCTTTCCACGATAGACACGCCATGCCAACAACAGTTTTATGTGATTACAAGATCCTATTGTTAATAGAAAATTATAAATAACATAAGCACGAATCATAAATGATAATAGTGTCTTTACTTCTCAATAACTACAAGTAAAAATTCTTCATTTTCAGAAATCATTATTCAGGCACCCTGATGGGAAAGATCACCATCTATCAACATCTGTTGGCAGAAGCTCCCCATTGACCTGCCAGCAGTGACCTCCCAAACACGTCTCCTTGAGTTGAAAGAAAGAAGAATTAAAGTGAAGGAAAGAAGAGGTGAACTATCTGTGTTTAATCTCCAGTTTCATCAGAAATCGATTAACTAGCTGACTCTGGGTCCAAAAGAATTAATTATACTCAGTATCCAGTATAATTAACAACACTGTGGCCATCTCCCAAAATATTCATTAAACAGTCAGGAACAATATGAAATTCAAATTAAAATTGGAAAAGAGATTAAATAGAAGTAGTCATCTCTAAAAAGAATCATACTACATCCGAGATGAAATCATTTGAGCAATACAAAATATGGAAATACATTTTGTGTTACATTTAATTATCATTAATTCCAGCTCTGCAAGCTGGCAGCTATTTTAGGCTCATTACAGGGACTAAAATGGGCTAGAATGTTAATATGAATCTATCCTCATTGGAATAATGGGAATATGCTTCAAAGTTAACAAAAGTTTAAAAATAAAGTTCAGAGTTTGAGTAATTCTTAAATTTCCAATTAGATAAACAGATGGCACAAATTTGCTGATAATACGATGATCATAGTAGTCAGCAACAATGAAAAAAGTGTTTTCTTTCTTACACAGAAATTTAAATTATACACACACACACACACACACACACACACACACACACACACACGCACGTGCGCGTCCACACACGTAAAAGAGAGAGAGCTTTGTAAAGAAAATGGGTTTTGGTCAGGCATGGTGGTGCATGCCTGTAATGCCATCGGCTTGGGAGGCTGAAGCAGGAGGATCTTGAGTTCAAAGCCAGCCTAAGCAACTTAGAGAGGCCCTACACAAGTCAGTGAGACACTATCTCTAAATAAAATACAGAAAGTTTTGGAGATGTGACTCAGTGGTTGAGTGCCCCTGAGTTTAGTCCCTGGTACAAAAAAAAATTAAAAAGGAAAGAAAAAAATAGATTTCGTGTTAGTTGGATTTAAATCAAGTCTCATAAATTCATGTCTATGGTTTAGTGAGTTAAATGTGAAGTAAGCATCCAATTTTGGGGAGAAATATCACCCCTTTATTTTGTCCCTTTATAGACTCTTAAAAAACTAGGGCCTCACTGTTTGTTCTTTACCTATCTGGCTGCAGATGTACTATTCTTCAGATAATGTTTTACCAGGAGGTTGTGGTGCCTGCCCATTAATGAAGTCAGATGTGCATTAAGTGAAAATTGCTTCAACCATAGATAGCACTTGTGGGATGGTTCATGACTAAAATGTAAAATCGTATGTGTGAGAAAATATAGTATTTTACATATTTCAGAATTTGAGACAGTATATTAGCTCTGTAACTAAAGAGCTAGTTTTGAATATTTAGTATAGCATTGATCACTCAATTCATTAGAGGAAAGAATATATCTCCTGTATGTGTGTGCATGCATGTGTGTTGTATGATTTTATAATAGATTAAATATTTTTAATTTTTTTCACTTTTACAAAAAAAAAAAATCATGTTCTCCTTAAAGATGTAACCAAAGTCAGGTTCAGAGTTTTTTTGAAACATAACTTGTTGAGCATACCTTTATAGGAAACATGGAATACTCTTTTTAAGGCATCCGTTATCTTCATTCTTAAATTCAACCTATTTGTGAAAGGCATTCAAAGAAATTAGAGTTTTAAAAGCTGAGAATACAACAATCTTAAAATGAATCATTTAAAAACTGAGACAAAGTGAAATCTGTCTTAAAATAGTCCACGTAATTGGTACTACACACACAGCAAAAAATGTAATTAATTTCTCTAAGTACAAATGTGGAAAGAAGGATATAAATGCAAAACCACTTTGATGGTCCTTAGATGCACACTTCTAAGCATTGCCACTGGATGGTGAAACATATACAGCAAGACTCCAAATTGCATATTCCCTAATCAATATAGGAAAAGTTTCAACAATTCTTCAGAAAGGATCTTATCTCCTAAAATTGTCTTCTTCATAGATTATACTGTATTCTGTTGTTTTTCAGTAATACAAACATTTATTTGTTTTGCTTTTTCAAAGTGAACTCCCCAGAGCAACCCATTTTTAATTTATTGAGAATAAATATAGAAAATATTGCTGTTTTTCTATCCCAATTTTTATACACCCAAGATCCAGCTATCATATGTATACATTACCAAAGGGGCTAACCATGCATAGTTGTATTTTTTTAAAATAAACCATAGGTACAAGAGATTATAATGAAGAATGCAAATTTCCATTTAGTAGTCCTTCCCTAAATGCATCTGTTGGCAACAGCTACTGTTGTCATGGAAATTGTTATAATTTTAATTTAGAAATTGATTTCCACACTAAAGCAAATTTATTATACTGTTGAATTGGCTGAATACTCATTTTCCAAAAAAAAAAAATAGCCAGTTATATTAAATACGGAGGTCACATAGTAGTTGAAGTTATAGAATATTAAAAATATGTAAATGAAGCTCCTTTTTATTATAACATGTTAACTTTTTAATCATACACATTTACAAAGGCCTGCTGTGTTATGCCTTGAAAACTGAAGAAACTTTGTAAGAACTTGTTAATATACAATAGGGTTATTTATTTATTTATTTATTACCATGGTGTTAGTTTTCCTTGGGAATCTGTTTTCAATCAAACCTAGAATTAGAAAGTGATAGCCACAGGAGAGTGAACATAATTTTGATGGCATAAAATGGATGAGCAATAAACTCTGGGAAAGAAAAGCAAATTAACAAGTTCCTACTGTTGTATACAAAGAACAACAAGATGGATCCAGGTAGGAAAAAATAGCAAACATCTTTGAATTCTACACAGAGAAGTTCACCCAGGAAATCAGACTGCACAATTTAGAAACATCCTCACATCATACTTAGAAGACCAAATTTGACAAAGATCTTTAACAAACTTCTAAATTCTGGTGCCAAGGTAATACTTAATTCCAAAAGTAATTCATGTATGAATTCAATACTTCTATTTAATAATTGGTAAAGAAATTTAAAATTTGTTGTATAAAGTACTGGAAAATGAGATCGTAATCAAAATTGCAACACAGATGTAAGAAAAATTAATGTACACCTAATAAGACAAGATTTTTTCCCCTTTTATATTTATTTTTGCACTTTTAAAAACAGAAAGAAAGAAAAGGAAAACGTCCTTTTTCTGGTCCATGTGGCATTGAGCTTTCTAAAATTTAGTGAAAATTTCTGTAAATTAGAATCCAGATCCAGAAATCCAAATATTATAAATTTGTTCTAAATTGTGAAAAATGAATGGGCGTTAAATACTAAAATATCAGGCTCTGAGCATCAATTTATTGTGCTGGTAAAGTAGATATTACAAGGTTAATGAAGAGCAAGTGAACTGAATAAAACATTGAGGATCGGGAGACACAGACACAGAGGTCAAAAGAAATCTGCAGCTAAATCTGAAGCTGCTGTATCAACTGGATTCTATCTTTTAAAGTCTCCACACATCCTCTCACGGGAGGGGAGAACAGCAGGCAGCCACTTCCCAGTCCCTAAAAGAGTGAATCATATTGTCAGCACACCACAAATATCATCAGTTTGCAGTGTCAGCAGCTTTCCTGGATTTCACTCAACATCTCATAAACTCAGCATATACTGAACTGGCTTCAGCAAACTCTGGGGAAATCAGAACACTCACATCTCTCAGAAAGTACAGGGTAGATATTGTGCTACAAAAGTAACAATAACAACAACAAAATAACAACTACAATATCTAATTCAAGAAAAGGTTTTATGAACATTTGATACTCACTGTAACCTCTTGTTTGTGTTGTTCTCCGTTGATCTCAATCTCTAAGAGTGTGTTGAGGTTTTCCAACACAAATTATTTCCTCTCCCTTGGAAAAAAAAAATGTCTGTTCAAGTCCTTTGCCCATTTTTAGTAGGGCTTTGTCATTTTTTGGCCATTCAATTGTATGATTTCCTTTATATATTTGGATTATATGGTTTGAAAACGTTTACACAGGATGCTTTTTTTTTCATTTTGTGTGGTTTCTTTCATTTGTTGTGCAAAACTTTTCATATGGACACAGCTCTACTTGATTATTTCTGTTTTGGTGGCCTGGGCGTCTGGTGTCATAGGAAAGCAATGTCAAGACCAATTCATGGGCTTTTATGGTTTCAAGTCTTAAATTTTAATTTTTAATCCATTTTGAGCTGATTTTTGTGAATGATGTAAGAAAAAGCTTCAATAAATGATCAATGGGTATTTATAAAGATGCTCAATATTCCTATCACCAGAAAAAAAAAGCAAATCAAGTTCATGGTGAGATTATCATGTCATACCCATTAAAATGGCCAATATAAAAAAAATCAAAAGATAACAAGTATTGGTGAGAATGTGGAGTAAAGGGAATTCTTATGCATTGTTTTTGGGGATGTGAATCAGTACACTTTTGCACTATTGAAAACAGAATGAAGCCTCCTTTAAAAATTAAAAAAATGGAATTTCTGTATGATTCAACAGTTGCATTCATGGGTCTATTTCCAAAGGAAATAAAATCAGTTTGTCATAGAAATATCTATAAGATACTCTTGTACTGTTCTGGTTTGATTCATTAAATAATCATAGAGTGGATATGGCAAATATTCTATTAGCTACTTAACATAAAATAACAAACACTGTAGGTAGTTTTTCAATCTAAATTATTTAAAATCAGGCATATATTCAGATAATTAAGGAGGGTCTAAATGCAGAAGGAAGAGTGACCTAAACAGAAACTCGGGGATTTGCTCTCTTTTCCCTGAACAATGTCTGATTTTCTCCCCCAAGCAGCCTGACTATAATATGGACAATTTCATTGATCTTCTCTGTGTTACTCTTTTTACTACAATATGGCTGGTTTCCTATAAATTCAATGGAACACTACTGCAGTTACTCCCTCATATACTAAATTAATGTACACGTATTAAGACAAGATTTTTTCCCTTTTATATTCATTGTTGCATTTTTGAAAACAGAAAGATATGAAAGGAAAACGTCCTTTTTCTGTTCCATGTGGCTTTTAACTGTCTCTGTCAGCTCCCCTTGACAATTGCATTTCTCTAAATTTTCTTGCTCACAGGGACTTTGACAGTATGGGGTAGGGGTCACTGTGGTTTGTCTGTTGTTTGCCCCATTGTACTGGGATCCTGACTGAAGGGAGGAAGACAGAAGGCATCCCGCTGCGCTTCCCTGGCCTGTGGCTGCAGTGCCCCTGGTCAAGTCCCTGACACCTGTTGATGTGGCTTCCTTCCTTGCCTGAGTGATGGCGGAGTCACGGCTTCGTTTTCTTGGAGGAGGGCACCTTGCTCAACTCATGGGGACCCATCAGAAGCTGCATACTTGTACTGGAGGCAATTCCTATGTGAACTGTTGGAGTTCTGCATAAGGGATGGGTTCATTATCCATCATTGATTTGTTCAATCATTTATAAGTATGGACTCATGGGTATTAATTTAATATCTTTATTATGATCCAATAATACTTCACTGTCTGGGGTCAAATCTTCCCACTCCTACCTTTGAGAACACTTTCCGTTGGCTCATGTTATACCTTTTTTTTTTTTTTAGCACTTTCTTACTAGAAGATGCTACAGGCTCATCTTGTTTTACATTCTCAGTCTCAGATCAGTTATTTCTGCAAGGGTCCCTGTTTCATTACTCTAGTGATATCTTCATAAAACATTTTTTTTTATTTTCACAAACCATGTAACAAATATGTATGGAGTCAATAAGTAACCTCCCCTTTAACAAGTGCTTCCTCCTCCTTCTCCTCTTCCTCCTCCACCTCCTCCTTCTTCTTCCTCTTCTTCCCCTCCTCCTCCTCCCCTCCTTCTCCTTCTCCATCTTTTATAGCAGATTTGTGGACACATCTCTAATAATAAGCATATTGTATTTCCTTTCCTCATGTGACCATGGGGTAAGGGGGTTGGGACCAATTTTATGATCTTCTCACACTACATGCTTTTGTACCAGGTATAGCACAGAACTATGTCCTTGGCTTCTCAGCAAACACCTTTTCTTCTATCGATGCCCCATTTACTTTTCTCAAAAGTGACTTGATCTCATGTATCTCATCAGTGACAATGACACAAATTTTCAGGCTCGATGACTCTTGTATTGTTTTAAATTTTATCTGTTTTTGGAGGGAGCAAGTCAACAGGTGGCTTCATACTGCGAAAAGGAGACCCTTACCGACCCTCTAACACACACTTCTGCATTTTATATCTTGGTGCACCATTCATTCTGTCCTCAAGACAAACCACAGGAGCTAGTTTTCCACCAGCCTGCCTGGGATGCACCTCCTGGGCCCTGCCTCTTCATTTACATGCTTTTCCCTGTTTCTCTGCCATTTATACTTGGACTTCAAGACACCAATCTCCCAGCACTCTGTGTAATCTTCTTCAAAAATCAATGAGCAGAAACTAGACCATCACAACATACTGTAATCACCAAGTTACCTCTTTGGAAGTGGGAGGGCAGAGCACTGAGTTGGACACATGACAGGTACAGGCACACAGCCTGAGAGAAGGAACAAAATACTAAGAGGAAATTCACTTAGTGAGTTGGCCAATTAGATGTTTATGAAAAAAAAGTATGCATATTGATATTATACCAAGTAACAGCTATGCAAATGCTCATTTCTAGATGTTGCAACACCTGATAATTTAGTAATACAAAAGGATATGTCTAAGTGCATTCATGTTGGACAAAACTGCAAAAAAACCCAAAGCTTTGAACTTCCTGATGTATAGAGGCCATGACCTTTTTCGTTTGTGAAGACTAGAGATCTATTTTTTTATCAAAGGGATAAATCAATAATAACAATGACAACAATAAAATTTAGATGCAGAAGTTAGACTCTATGGTTTTTAACTTTCAAACTAGAGATTTCCAAATATCATTATAAGCCCTTGGCTAATTTATCATTATCATTATATCATAATTTTAATTATCTGATAACAATAATTCTTAAATCATTCAAATTTATTTTAAGTAAAATAAAATACAGACAAAAATAAAACTTCAGAAGTTCACTTTGCCCATGTCATCATATGATATATTAATACTCAGGCTATAAATTTCTTCCTATATTCTTTATTATTTGGTAAGAAGGATTGTTTTCAATCTTTCAGATACACAAATGGATATCTGTATTATGAATAACTGCATTAATAACATTAGATTGCTAGCAAACAGTAGGAGACTTCACCATTCATTGTGTTTTTAAGAATGATTGTTTTGAAGGTCAAAGGGATAATTCCATCAAATTTAGTCAATTTTTATCATTCATTGCATGAATTATATCAATCACTATAGACTGCTCTACAGTAACGTGAAAGTATTGTTGACTAAAATTCAATAATTCTGAGTCTATTTATACAACTTGTCTCAGCCTGAAAAGCAAATAATAAACTCAATGTGTAAAAAAATAAGTAAATAAACTGTTAATCAATTTTATATTGATTATTCACTTATGAAATTTTGTGAACTATCTGAAAATTCTAACTGAAATTTAATATTTTGTCCAGTGTGAAAAATTCTATCTGGTTCATAAATTATGTATTAGCAAACATGTATCTTTAAACAGTCTATGCAAGTGAAAATAAAAAGGAAAACTGAAAATAAAATTTGGGATGCTGCATTTGTTTTTAATTAGCCTAGTAATAGACTATAGTTCCAGATCATTGATATTATATACTTCACAGAAGATCTCCTTATTGTGTCAATGGCAAGGTCAATATTTTGCAACTTTCTTTACAGGATATGCTTTATTGTCAAAAACTTTTCAAAGTTACAACTTTATATGATTTCATGAACAATGATGTTAATTGCTTAGAGCTGGTGCTTTTTATTCCTAAATTTGGTCATTATTAATTTGTAGGGCTAAAAGATACTGGAAACTAGGTATGATGTTCAGTCAAACCAAAGACGACATACAGAGAAATTAGCTGTGATTTAATCACCAGGAAAAAGGTCTGGTCAAATATCTGGTTGTTTTGCACATAGAAAACTACACTGTGGTGGAAATTGAATTGAGTGTTGTTTTTCTGAGTGTCAACTACGCACCTACATCCCTGGTCTGATTCAAAGCTCTGTCTTTCTTATGTCTGGTAATATGGCAAGTCTTCCTCATTTGCTCCTGAGTTCAATACCTGGTAACTCCCAACCCTACCACCGAGAAAAAAACCTCAGCATTTTTGGAAGCAAAACACAGGTATAATATATCTCTGTTTCCCTATATACATAGAAAGACATATAGATATGCCTTATCAACTTTATAGTAAATGGCATAGTGAATATAAAATATTTGGCATAGCACCTGAAGACTATGAGACTAAATAAATATTAAAAACATTTTTGTAATTAATATTCTATTCATTAACTCCATTTTATACAGATGCAGCAAATAAAAAATGATGGATTATTTGATTGCTCATCACATGTAAGTTGAGAGGTATATTTTTCTGATAAATTGATGAAACATATAGAGTTGTGAGTGGTTACTTAGAAGGCAAAGAGCGTCTTTGATTTGTGGAAGGTACTTTATCATTTTTAAAGAAGATAAATTAAACTTTGGGTCTCTCTCACAGGGGTTGCCCTTGAAAAACTCACTAAATGTAGGAAGATCTATAAGGAATTAAAGTTAGAGCCTGAATTGTAGAGACTTTACAAACAAAGTATTTTCTGAAGGTTCACCTTATTTTTCAATTTTATATCTTATAATAAAAGGGTTATGAGAGCCTACTGAGGAAGAGGCGTGAGATCTACAAGCAGTATATACTTCCCAAATTAGAAACCGTTTGAAATGCACATGGTGTTAGGCAAATTAAAACTAAATAAATTGTACATATTCATATTACCTGTTGAATTGATTTTATTATATTTATCAGTCTATAAAATAAACATGTTTAAATGCTATTAAAATAATGACTTTTTAGGCTGGGGTTGTGGCTCAGTGGTAGAGCACTTGCCTAGCACATGCGACGCCCTGGGTTCGATCCTTAGCACCACATACAAATAAACAAAAATAAAAGTACTGTGTCCATCTAAAAAGAAAAAAAATAAAAATTATGACTATTTAAAAATTTAATAGACCTGTTTTCATTAAAGAAAAAAAATTAATAGCTTTAATCTCTTCAAAGAGTCATTTTACTATTTTTTTTAAACTTTTGACTTCAACAAAATCTGTCTTGTAGACCACAACATTTGTAAATTAAAAAAAAAAAAAAAAAACTCGGACCAAATGGAATCCTCTATATTTTCACCTTGCAGTCCAAATAGAAAATGAAATGTAGTATAACTACCAAGAAAGAATGGCAGAAATCAATACCCTTCTTAAAAACCTAAGGGAGGCAGAGGTAGAATCTATTGCACAGGCTTTTTAGTAAATGGTATAATATACAGAAAATATTTGGCACTGGGCTTGAGTCATAATATAACCAAATAAATATTAAGTATGTTGATTTTTTTCTATATAATGTCCTTATCTTAAAAATTGTACTGGATGCTTGAATTCATATTTCCAATCTCAGCAATAAATTTCTAAAAACCAAACATAGTCTCAAAGCTGACAGTTGGGTGTAGCACTGCAAAAATAACAAAAATTCTGTTCCAATTGCAGAATATGTCTATCGGCCTCCAAGAGTTCTGCCTTTCCCCAGTAATCATTAGCAGTCTTTCCTTCCACCATAATAAATTATAGTCCTCCCTTCCCCCCATGTCTACTTCCAAATAGTGAGTAATAGTTTACCCTACCCTAGTGAGGTTTCAGCTTCTTAAATGTGGATCACTTGGCAAAAGTCATCCAAACTTTCCAGTGCTAATCTGTAGTTTACCATGAAGATAAGAATATGTGTCTAATTCCTCTTGCCTTTGAATAGTTCTGTCTTTTCCATAAGATCCTATTGACCAGTGTGAGGTCCCGATTTAACAAACTTGGAATGGGTCTGAGCTCACACTAAAAGAAGAGCCACTCCTGAGTATATCTATAACTTGTCTCAGAGACTCCAAATTGAACTCATCTTAGACCATCTGACCTAAGTCAACCCAAACTTGCATGAGAGATAAATGATTCTGAGAGACACAGAATTTTTGAGATGGTATGTTACATAGAGAAATCTACCACAGAAACCAGTAGTTGGAAGTACATTGTTGCTGCTATAACAACTTTTGGAATTGCATAAAAAGAGGTTAGTAGACAAATAGAAGGCTGGAAAATAACCATGAAATTGTTGTAACTATTTGGGAGAATAACTCTTCCAAATATTTGGAAAAACTGTCCTATGTAGATTTGTTTGGAAGAAAGAAAAATAGTTTAGCTTAGTTTTTAGAATGAATAATGGTGCTTTACAGGTAGAATTTGAAAGAATAAGCACCTGTGATTCATTTCTCAACGCAAACCTGGCAAGGGGCAAAACCCAGCTGGACTTAGGGCTCTGGAAAAGTTGTGCAGCTACACCAAAGCAAGTGAGCCCTTGATTAATTAAGAGGCTCATTCTCAACTGCAGAGAATGTGCTCATAGACATTCAAACCGAAGTTACAGATGGTGTGCAACTCAGCAAGAGCTAAACCCTACACAGGAAAATATAAAAACAGTTGAGCTTCTTATAAATTTGTTCTTCCACTGATGTTTCACTTTTAACACCACTGTAGTATAAAGGTAAGACAAAGTTTGGAAATCCATGGGGAAAATATATTTTTTTAATAAAGAGAGAATATGTAAATTTAGGAAAGGATGGGTGGAATCTAAGGTGAAGACAGAGAAGGTAAAGGGTATCAAGGAATGCAAAGATCATTTTATGAGAAAAAAGTCTTATGGACTGTGAACATAGGGAAATTGTAAAATAAATATGTCACTTTCTGGAGAATGTGGCCACAAAGGTGGAGGAAAGCAATGATTAATGTTGGTGAATGTGGGGCCAAACAGACTCACTGATCTTATTCTATATCATCACATATCAATTATTTTATTTATTCTTTAGAGAGAGAGAGAGAGAGAGAGAGAGAGAGAGAGAGAGAGAGAGAGAGAGAAAGAGAGAGAGAATTTCAATATTTATTTTTCAGTTTTCGGCAGACACAACATCTTTGTTTGTATGTGGTGCTGAGAATTGAACCCGGGCCGCACACATGCCAGGCAAGCGCGTTAGCACTTAACCACATCCCCAGCCCATATAAATTATTTTAAAATAAACATTTGTGTACTTAGACTTTTGTAAAACTGTTCACTTTTAAGCCTAAACTCTTAAGTTCACAAGGTACAAAAATATTAAATCAATGCAAATAACAGAATGATCAGTTGCATGTGAAATAATAGGTGCTTTTTCCAATTTTTTTTCCTAAATATTTTATTGTATTCAAATAATTGCTTCTATGCTAGAAAAAAAATATATCAGGAAATTTTCTCTCTCCCTCCCATACTTCTCCCTGTTTTATTTTCCTTCCCTCCTATCTTCCCTATAAAGGGAAGGTGTGTTTTAAAAGTATTTAAACACTGGCATGTAGCCTTGATTTTTTTTTAAAGCTGTTTAGATGATTCATTAGAATGTGTTACAAGTATCTTGCTTTCCATGGACTCTGACGCTTTCCAAAGAAGTTTAAAAATAAATAAATAACAAGGAAACTTTTTAAAAATGCATTGGCCTATAGCTTTGGGGTTTGGAATAATCATAGCGAAAATGCTTTGTTGGCTGATTTTATATTATGGACTGGGCGCTTTTCTCCAAGTACAGTCATAAAATAGTGAGTCGTTAGCCGAAGTCAGCTCTTTTATTTATATTTAGTAGACCCACAGTACCTCTAACATTTAATATTCCGACCAAGGTGTAAGCATCCAATTATCAATTACCCCAATGTCACATAATGCTTTAAATATTTTTATTCAGATCCTGCATATTTAGATAATTCTACAAAGAAAAAAACTAATCATTTTAAATCACAGATGCTATGTGAGGGAAGATATCTGTGATGCAATAAATCACCACAATATAGGAATCCTGGTTTACAGTATAAACATGTGTCAGTTCAACAAAACCGTTAAGTTACTTACAAGATTTTTTTTGTTTATTTCAGAAGAGTAAATTAGGGTTCGTTAGATTAAATATATAAGGTGTTCTACTGACAGATGCAAGCGCATGTAGGCCATATTCTTAATCATTAGTGCTGATGGCAGAAATGTGGGCATCCTCAACTGCAGTACGTTCAGCATCAAATAATAATGGAACAACATGGAAGATCAGTGCCAGATGAAAGGAGGACCACACAGTGGAAGACAGACATGATGATATGGCATTTATACAATGAAAGGGTATAGTTGATGGTGGCCCACAGCCTTGAGGATTCCTGCACTGAATGAATATCTGTACCATATAGGTGGCCATGGGCCCAGAGCAAATAAGCAGCATCCTTAGAGTTTATCTGGAAAGTTAGGCACAAACATAGTTTGATTTTAAATCTGAAATCATATTGATATCTTTTCTGATAAAAATATAATAAAAATTGAAATCAATAACGAGAAAAACTATGGAAAATATACAATGCATGAAATTAAACAACTTACTCTTGAATAACCAATGAATCAAGGAAGAAATTGAGAAGAAAAATTTTAAAAATCAATGGAGAACGCACATACCTATAGGATGCAACAAAACCTGTACCAAGGAGGAAGTTCATAGCAACCAACACCTAAATCAAGAAAAAAGAAAGATTCCAAGTGTATAGTATATCACTACATCTCAAGATAGAAAAACAGAAAGACCAAAGCCAAAATTAGTAGAATCTAAGAAATAATAAAGGTTTACACACAGGGCTGGGGATGCAGCTCAGTAGCAGAACACTTTTTCTAGTGTATTTGAAGCCATGGGTTTGATCCTCAACACACACACACACACACACACACACACACACACACACACAGAACAACAACATGAACATAAATGACACCATCAATCAATCAATCAATAAATAACTTAAAAATATTAAAAAATATAAAAGATCAATGAAATGAATCTGTGAATCTGGTTCTTCAATAAGATAGTGAAAATTGACAAATTTATCCAGATTAACTGAGAAAAAGAGATAATACCAACAAATAAAAAGAGATGAAAAGAAATGGATTAGACCCTAAAAAACAAAAAATACAAAAGACCATTAGAGATTATTGTTAACAAATTTAATAACCTAAGATAAGTTCCTGGACTTAAATTGTTACTATAATATAATCATGAAGAAATATAAACTTGAGGAGAACAATAATACTAAATCAGTAATAAAAGTAGCTCATATTCGAAAAGCCCAGGATAGGATGACTTTACTGCTGATTCTACCAAACATTTAAGAAGAATAAATACAAATAATTCTTGAATTATTCTGGAAAATGAAGAGGTGAGAACACTTCCAAAAACATTCTGAGACAAGCATACTCTGATACCAAAATTAAACAAGGGCACAACACACACACACACACACACACACACACACACACACACACACACACACACCATGGACAATATTCTGGATGAGCATAGGTGCAATGATTCTCAACCAAACACAAACAAATGAACCCATCAGCATACTCCAACCAAGTGGGATCTATCTCAGCGATGCAAGGATGGTTAAAGATTTGGAAATATGTAATTATTGTATACTATATCAAAAGAATGAAGGACAAAACCCATTAGGTAATCTCAACAGAAGAATAAAAGGCCTTTGATAAAATTTAACATTCCTTCCTGGTAAAAGTTCCACCATATTACATATAGGAAGAACCTACTTGAATCCAATGTATGAAATATGATATGTCAAGAGCTTTGTAATGTTTTGAACAACTGATAATAATAATAAAAGAATTGTAATGTAAATAAATAAATAAATAAATAAATATTTTAAAAGAACATAGCTCAACATGATAAAAGCAATTTATAATAAGACAATATATAACATACCGACTGGGGACAACTGAAAACTTTCTCACTAAGTTGGGAACAAGAGGAGTATGCCTGAGTTCACTGTTTTTATCCATCAGAGTATTGGAAGTTCTACCCACGGCAATGAGACAAGAGAAAGAAAGAAAGGACCTCAAAATTGGAAAAATGGAAGTCAAATTGTCATATAACATAATATTGTAAAAATATTCTGTGTTTATAGAGTAGAAGCATCAATATTTTTAAAATGCTAATGCTTCTCCGAATGATCTACAAATTTAATTAAATTCCTATCAAAATATCAATGATGCTTTTCACAAAACTAGAGAAAAAAATCCTAATATTTGCATGAAACCACAAAATTTTGAATAGCTAAAGCCATCTTGAGCAAAAAGAACAAAGCAGGAGGCCTTGCACTACCTGACTTCAAAACATACCACAGAACTGTAGTCATCAGAAGCACAATGTACTTGCATATAAACACAGACACATAGGACAATGAAACTAAACAGAGAGTCCAAATGTAAAGCCACACATTTACAATCAACTGAAGTTTAGCAAAAGTGCAAGGGACACACCTTGGTGAGAGTATGGTGTTTTCCAAAAATGGGTCTGAGAATGTTGGCTATCCACATGCAGATGAATGAAACTAAAACCCTATAACTCATCACTTACAAAAATCACCTAAAAGCATATTAAAAATTTAAATATAAGCCTTACACAATGAAACTATTCAGAGCAATAATAGAGAGCAAGAGTTTTTGAACAAGAAAAAAAAAGTACAGGAAACAAACAAATAAAATTACATCAAACTACAAAACTTCTGCAAACAAATAAGATTACATCAAGCTAAAACTCTTCTGCTCAGCACAGGGAACACTCACCAGAATGAAGAGACAACAATCAGAATGGGATAAACAGTTTTAACTCTTCTTCTAGTAAGGGGTTAAAACAAACAAATAAACAAAAAACAACCAAAAAAACTCAGCATCACTAAAAAACTGGGAAATGCAGATCAAAACCATAATGGATTATCAACCTCACCTCATTAAAAAAAAGGCTCTTATCAAAAGGAGAAAATATAATGTGTTCTGGAGAGGATTTGGAGAAAAAGAAATCCTTGCATACTATTGCTAGGAATGTCAGTAAGTATAGGCATTATATAAAACAACATGAAGGGTCCTTAGAATATAATCATAGATATACTATGTGATCCCACTACCCCACTACTGGGTATAAAACCAAAGGAAATAAAATCAGTTTGTCAAAGCTACATCTTCAGTCTCATGTTCATAGGAGCACTATCCACAATTCTAATTGCAAGAAATGTAAACAAGTTAAGTGTCCATCAACTGATTGAGGCATAAAGAAAATGTGGTACATATACCTCATGTAATATTATTCAGCCATAAAAAATAATAAAATCCTGTTATTTGCAGCAACATGGATGAAACTGGAGATCATTATATTAAGTGGAATAAGTCATGCATAGATAGTTGCTGCCCATTCTCAGTCACAAGTGGAATCTGAAACAATAGCTCTCATGGAAGTCGAAGAGAATTATGGTTACTTGAAACCAGAGAGAATAAGGTCTGCAGAGGGATGGGGTTTATCAATGAGGCCAGTCAAGAGGAACTTGACTATGTGCTGAAGTTTCACACGCCTGTCTCCTTCCTGTTGAAACCTCTTGAGGTGTAATGATGAGCACAACAGGCAGAGTCCACAGGCTCAGTGTGATGCTCCCCTGCTGCAGCTGCTTGCAATGTGGGCAATGCCAGGCATCATCTGGGGCCAGTCGTTCCTCTCGACCTGGCCCCTTTGCGCTGCATCCCGAGGGCTGCTGGGGTCAGGCGAGGGCTCCAGCCGCCCTGCCAGGTACTGGCCCTGCGCCAGGTACTGGGCGAAGAGCTCGGTGTTGCTGAGATACTGCATCATGGCATTCATGAAGCACGTGTTGCCGTGGTGGTTTGGGAGCCCTGCCACTCAGGCACCAGCTTGGCGGCTCAGGTGGGCGGTGCGGGCGAGGCAGGAGGAGCCGTCCGGAAGCAGCTGCAGAGACCGCCACGGTTTGGGCCGCTCCCTCAGAGCTAAGGTGCAAGAGCCTGGACAGCTTCTTGGGGATGCGGCTCAAGAAGGTGCCCATGGAAGGCGCTGAAGAAGGCGACCGGCCCGGACCTCCGTGCCCCCGCGGCCTGCGTGGCGGCTCTGGAACAGCCACTTGCTGAAAGAGCACTTCTCCTTCCAGCCCGCTGCCTCTATCTTGGATTGGCCGTGGCTACCCATGCTCATCACCACGCCTGCCCGCCCAGCCTGGGACCTCGCCATTGCCGCAGCGCATCCCGCCGCTCTGCGCCTTACCGGCCAGAGGGCTCCATGCCCCCCACACGTCAGAGCGCCTCCGAGCCAGCAAGCGAACCTATTTCAGGATTTTTTCACAGTTATGAAAATCTGACTAAACACCAGTATCATAGGACTTCCATTATGGAAAAATGTTATTTGTGCCACACACTGTACTCATTATGGAGATAGCAAGAATGAATGGATAATCTTCATTGTAGGATGTAAAGCTAATGGCAAAGTTATACATAGGGAGACAGAATTCAAGAACAAATAATGGACTCAGCCTGGAGGAGAAAACTTGCTGGAGTGACAGAGGAATCAAATGAAAAAATGTGGATGAGATGTGGCATAGTGGGATGTTTGAGATGAACTCCAGGCAGTAGGGAACAACATCATGGCAAGACATACAAGGAAAATATAGGTACAATGCCATTTCATTCTATATAAATCCAGATATGTAAATTTAAAATAACAAAGTTTAAGAGGTATTAATAAATTATTACTTTATGTACAAAATTTGAAAAGTAAAAAATTTCCTAAATGTAAAAGATTATTAACTTTAACCTTGTTAACAGTTTCTATGATTTCATGTGACCACTTTAGCTAATTCAGACAAATTTCTCCCTTCCTTTGTCAAAATTTACCTTCAAACTTCTGTGAATGCATTTGGTGACTTCCATTCTATAATTTTAGTGTGCATAATTGTCTTAGTCCATTTTCTGTTGCTATTACTGAATACCATAGAAAATGTAACTTATAAAGAGTAAAGTTTTTTTTTTTCAGCTCATGTTTCTGGGAATCCAAGGATGAAGTGCTGCAAGTGAAAAAGTTCTACTTTTTTTGGAGCCTGTTTGTAGATTCTCAAAGTGGTGTAGGGCATCACAGGGTGAGGCAGAATGTACCAGTTAAAGTTTCTCTGCCTCTTTTTTGTTAAAAGCAGAGTCCCATTTGTTAAGTTCTACTCCTATTACCTCATTTAACCTTAATTACCTCCCAAATCCCATACCAGGATTAAATTTCTAGCCTTTTAATAACTCACAATGGGGATTAAATTTCAACATGAATTTTAGTGGGGCATATGAACCATAACCACAACTCTACAAATCATTTCCCTGTATACTATAAAAACATAACTTAAATCCACATTAAATATTGCTACTGGGACTCAGGCTAATGCCCAGAGTAATGTTTCCAAATCTGAAACTTTGAAACAGGATATGAATGCAATAAAATAACAAGAAGAAGTTCACCAATCCACTATCACATGTTCTGTAGATTTAAGAAAATGTCTGGTATGATCTAATAACAAAGCTTCTGGGCAGAGGCATGTAGAGTGAAATGTGTTCCTCCAAGGGGAATCCACTGTTCCAGAATGCCATGACATCTATACAGTTTAGATTTATTCACATGGAAGAAATTTTATTAAATAATGAACCTTTTGAATGATGTAGGCCTTTGGAGCACTTGTGTAAGAGGCAACTCCCTGATGTTGATGAGAAGTTCATAATTGTAAGCTGCAGATAATTGGCTGGAGAAGGAAGAGAAAATCATGGGATCTTAGAAGTCACATGAAGCCTATGGAATTCAGCCTTTGAGTAAGGGAAGGATGATAGTAATTTTTAAAATAAGCATGGCATGTCCAGATTTCTGTTTCAGAGAGAATATTATGACAACAGTGTAGGGGAGGAAAGACTTCAGGATTTATGTCCTGTTAGGGTTCTGATTTGTGTTTAGGTCAGGAGATGGGACCTGTTAGCAGTGTCAGTTTGGTGGAAGAGAAAACAATTTCAAAAATATTAAACCAGTCATTCAACAAATAGTTTGTGGACATTTACTAGGAGCCAACAATGATCCTGTGCCTTAAGAGGTAAAATCCAAAGCACTTGGGGTTTGACTAGATATATTTGTTGAACAGTTAATAGCAATCTTCTCTGGGGAGAGAAGAAAGGGGAAAGCTCTTTTTGCCTCTGCAGTTTTGCAAAGCCAATTCAAGAAGATAGATTTTTAATTTGGTCACAAATGAAGAGTCAATTTTGAGAGGCAGACATAGAAGAAAAAGGATGAAACTGGCCCAGAAAACAAAATTATCCAAGGCCTGGGTGCTCCAGGTCAGAGCCTGTGATGCCAGATTATCTAACTCAGCACTGGTGTCCCCTGGTGATAATGGAAGATTCAGTTCATGTCAAGGAATATACTGGGAAAACCTTTGAAGGACAAGATAAATCTTTTGAGTTTTATCCTGAATGCAATGAATTGTCACTGGAACATTTCACAGGAAAATTTAAAAATGAGATGAAGAATATGTACTATGGGGGAATCTAGTCTAGGTATATAGTTGGGTGCTTCATTTAAATATACATTTCATCCTGTATCAGTTATCCATTGATGCCTCTCCATATTTAAGCTATGTCTGGTAGACTGCATCAATATTTTTATGATTTATACAGGGTATTATTATCTGGAATAGTGATTTTACATAATTATAAAATGCCTATTTTTCTCCTATGTTAAGGATTTTGAATGGATTTGTTAGTTCAAATGACAAGATAGTTTGATGGAATTATACTTTTACTTGTTCTGAATTATCACATTATATTATTTTGTCTCTCTTTGCAAAAGTGTATCCCACATCCAATGCTGGTTACACCCCAAATAAATCAATATTTCATTATTCTTTCTCTTTTAGAAAACATCAAGCAGGTTTTTAATCAAAAAAGAGACATTGTCAATTTCAGATATTTCTTGAATTTTAATTTGCAATTTACATATTCCTATTTAAAGCTCATTCATTTCTATTCTAATATAACTAATGATTAAAAACATATGAGAATCAATTTTTAAGACTAATATTGAAAAAGCTTGTTTGTTTCTATTAATTTTTTACCTAGTGCTGTTGGAATGTTCTCCTGAATGTTGTGGTGGGTTCTTTATTTAAGCGATAGCATAAATTGTCTTTTACAGAACTACTGCCTCTAGGAAACCATCAAGGATTGATATTTTTCAATGTTTTTTCCCTTATTCAGTGTCACTTAAGAACCAGTCATTTTTTGTATATCTAAGTTGCACCTATTATTTAGAAGCAAAAGCAGCAGTAACCCTCATTCATCGAAGACTTTAAGACTAACATTCCCTCTGCCACAGAACTGCAAATCCATATAGGACTCAATCACTAATGACTGCAAAGGAGATAAAAGTATGGTAATTTACTAGAATGGATGTTCTTTCTGGGTAAAAATATCCTGCCAATTATATTGAGTCCATTATAAAATGCAAGGAGAAAAATTCTGTACACATCTCAGTGTCTTCACAAAGTTCAAGGCCAAACCAAGCCCAAAGGTTAGAATAGGTTTTATAAGAAAAGTGCAAGAAGAGAAGTACTTTGCTTACCAGGAGACAAACATTTGTACCCTGAATGGACACAAAGAGCTCAAAGTGTAAAAAGATGGTCACTTCTTTGCATTCTCCCCAGGGCTGAATATTCACTGTTCCTAAAGATGGTAGCAAAACAGCTACTTTATTAAGTAGGGCAGATTCCTTTGTTGTTCAAAGAAAGAGAAATTCAGAAAATCTAAGTATGCAGGAAGACATGGGGGAGGGCAGGCTGCCAGCACACTCCTGCCCTCTACTCACCTCTGAGTGCCTCAGACATGTGAACAGGACTCAAATGGCTTATTTTATCAATCTTCTTCTTTGTGGTGTTTGGCTCATTTTTTAGATTTGTCAGAGGAGCATTTTCTTCAGCCAAGTGTTCCCAGGTCAATAACAACAAAGTCTTACTGATCATTCTATTTTCTATACATTTTGATGGAAAATTTCCCTCTGCAAGTGTTTCCTTTGGTATTACTTGCATGAAATATCAATCTTCCTGTGATCTATTTATACAGAGTATTTGTATTTTTTCAATTTGTATTTATTTTCAGAAGGTGTCAATCCTTTTGTGATACACATAGAACAAGCAATGTTTGATAAGTGGTGGAAAAGAGAATTCAAGGGGATAGGGTTATAAATGGATGCATATTATTGCTCTTGGGAGCCACAGCATTCACAGAAAAAAAATAAAAGTTCCTATATGACAATCAGGCCCTTGAATGTAAACCCATAGGAATTGGAACCATAGTTGTTTCATCTGGTGGCCTTTGTGACATTTTCAGAGAGAGAAAATGCCCTTCCTTCCTTAAAATAACACACAAAAAAGTGCCATCCTTTGGGAGAAGTATTTAGTTTAAGACCATGACATGATGATCCTCCCTAGAAAGAATTAACCTGGAAACAAAGTGTGAGCTTCAGCGTCCTAGTACCATGGGGATGGTGATTAATGGATTGTCTACACTAGACCACCACTGAAAATTGGGGAGCAGTAATCCATAAAGAGGAGACACAAAAGAGCAACAATGAAAGGGATTGAGTGTGCATGGCAGAGCTCTCTCACTTCATGAGCCTACACTCTTTGAAAAAAAAGGACCTGAAGACCTGACAAAAAGGAGAGACCAGAAAACCGATGAAAACCAACAAAGAAGAGCTTCCAATTAAGCTGGTAATTCAGAATGCAGCAGTTCCCAAAGCAAGTTGAGGGTTATCTGTCAGTTTTTCCTGAAATATAACCCAGCCAGATACTGAGTTGCTTAAAATAGACCTATTCCTTAGGAATTACCAAAAGAGAGAATGACAGGCAATCTCCATTCTGTGCTCTTCTCCATAACTGGCTTGTCTTACTGCCTTTTTCTGCACTTGGACTCTTTATTCCTAGACCCACTAAAAACACCAACATCCTAGATGACACTTTGGATATCCAAGGCTGGCTAAAGAAATATGTGTTTCACAGCCTATCCACCCAACATGACTACATAGGAAAGCCTTCCTACTGGTTCTCACCTCAGGGAAGTAAACTCAGAAAAGAGAAGTTGCCAGGCAAGGCCTGTCAAGTCCTCTAGAACTTCATAGGGTCAGACAGTGGACCTTCAGGAGCCTGTAAATATCCACATGTGCTGTCAAGCTGCTTGTTATAGTCAGGCAGAACAAGAAATATAGGGTCATACTGGGCTTAAAGGACAGGTGAACATCCCCAAGGATACAGGCCAGGAAGGAACTTTTCTATCTGGAGAAAGAGAAGTGAATGACGTAGATGCAGAAAGGTGGGGTTTGAAGATTTTTGCAACTGCTCACAAACAAAATGTTGATAGGCTTTTGGTTTTCAAACATAAGACAGAAAGAGAAAATAAAAGGCTTGAGAGAGATGAAAGGAGAATGTACCAGAGTGCACAAACAGCCTTCTCTCTTGTTATCTCTACCAAATGAACAAGGAGAGGAGATAATTTAGTGCATCCATTTAACCATCATGGGCAACTTTAACTTGAGCAGTCAGTGAGTATTATAAAACACATTGCCAGTAACTGGAGTTGACATTGACCTTGGCAGAGTTACTTAACAATTCTCTACCCTTCTCCACTGAGTCTCCTTCTTGAAGAAACTTCCCTTCTTCACCCAAGACACTGCATCCCCTTGATTCCTCAAATCCTTCTCAGAAGTTTTCAGAGATTCTTAAGCCTTAAAATCTATTTGTAATTAAATATAGCAAACATATAAATGTTGCAAAAAGGACTAAGAGTATGGAATAAATTTTGATGGGAAGCTTTGTTACAACATACTCTGCTGGCCCTTACTATGAATAAATTAGTTAGATAGACAGACATTCTCAATATAAAAAATTCCTCAAGTATATGAATACATTTTTAAATAGTAATTTTTTAAAATATGTTCTTAGCACATAGACATGATATCATTATTTTTTTTTATGTAGTGCTGAGGATTGAAGTCAGTTCCTCACATGTGCAAGGCAAGCAGTTTGCCACTGAGCCCAAGCCCCAGCCCCATAAATAGTAATTCTTATAAGATAATTCTTATGAAAATATAAAGCCATAGGCCAAAGGGCAGTAATTAATTTAAAAAATAATTTTTTATTATGAAAAAATGGATGTAATAAAAGAGTTCATTAACATACTCTGCCATTATTCATTTTATAGCCTTTAGTAAAATTCAATACTCAATACAAGATTCAGTCTAATCTCATTTAGATCTATATCTATGAAAACTATAAGCCAAAACAAAGTATGAAAATTATCAGTTACAGGAGACAGAAAAATCTTTCTAGAATTTTTTTTGGCATTTCCTGCTAAATCACCTGTATAAATAACCCTGCAAGAGTCTTAAATTTTGTTGAAAAACCCTCAAAGTCAGAATCTGTCAACTGAAGTAGAGAGCTTTTTGGGAGCATTGGAGAATAGATGGAAAACACACATGAAATGGCAGGCTGGGGGCCAGTGTTCCTGAGAAATTGAACTTGGAGTTAAATGCACTGTCCTCAGTTATGTTACAGCCTGCAAGTATTTTTAGCTTAACAAAAATATATCTTTGTGTTTGCTGGCCCCCACATTGAGTGCTTGCTGTGTGTGGTGTGTTCTTAGAGTTTTTTTTTTTTTTTTAGAAATGAAGCAATATTTCCAACAGCAGTCAAAAACAGATCAAGAAGGTCTGGGTAGTAAAAGAGAACTTTAAGTAATTTTTCTTGGTTCTTAGGGAATCTAGGATTGAGTTTCTTAGGTTGTTGTGGTGAAGAAAGTTGGCATCTGAATTATGAACAAAAGTTAAGAGGAATAACAGTAAGAGTCTCAGAATGTGCTCCCCAATCAGGTTGCACTGTGTATTTAGCTATATATTTATCTCTGGGTATCTTATTTATTATTTTCTTATAATAAGGTTTTCCATGACCATCTCTTTAAATATCAAACATCTTTTTAGTTTTGCTACAAAAAAATGTAGTGGTTCATTTTAGTTTTGCTATAAGAGGAGATAATTTAGTGCCTCCATTTAACCAGCAGGGGCTGGGGATGTGGCTCAGTGGCAGAGCACTTGCCTAGCATGTGTGAGGCTCTAGGTTTGATTCTCATCACTGCATGTAAATAAAAATAAAGGTCTACTGACAACTGAAAAAAAATAGATATAGTGGCCCCACAGACCAGGATGATGCTAACAGAAGAAAAAATGAAGGGCCCATTGGACAAGTAGAGCCAGAGGATTACAGTTGGAGCCATGGAGTTCCCTTTTCTTTTCATGTGGTGAGTTTGTGTTTATGGCTAGGTTCAAGAGAGGGTTTTGTTTTTATTGTGTTTGATAGCTGGATTCCTGATTGTTGTTACAGTGTTTGATGTACCATGTTTGATCCTTGGAAACTAAAGTAAATAAGAAGTCTTCATTGACACCAGAGAGGTCAAATTATCTTGACTAATTTCATTCTCCTTTTTTATAAAAAAGATTTAATTTGAGAACATATGCCATGTAACTGTGTTAAAAAATAAGATGACTATTTTCAAGTGGCAATACTGTTTCCACTTAAACTTTACCTAAAATTTGACGTTCATATTTCTCATTCCTTAAATTTGGATCAGAAAGAGTGATGAGCCAAAGGTGTCAGAGACTTAAAATATAATGGCTAACTTTTAAGACCATATAAAAATAGCTCTTTCAATGTGACCATAATTAAATGGCTGTGTGAATTTTTTTTTCATGAAACATTTTGGGCCTCCTAAAACTCACAGGTTTCAATTGACATAAGCAGCTTCCAGTTGTGTCATTTGACTTATCCAGGAGAAATCACTTAGAACCCTAGTGTTCAGCTATGAATGTATCATGCCTTAGTGTATGTTTGCAAATACTTAAGTATTGAATAAGTCAATGGTTGAGTCTAATCTAGGTCTAGGGCAACATTGGAAAGGCAAGGTATCCACAATTTCCCTTGCTTGATTTGATCAGAATCTTATGTGAGGCCAGTAGGTGATTGATATTGCATTCAGGATTAGGTTTGGTCCAGGTGCTCTGTGTCTTCCTAAGTTTAGAAGCTAAGATGAATTTGGCTCTATCACACCAAGGCATGCTCTGTAATTTGGGTATGTGTGCTATTTAGTTGGAATTGATATTCCTGACAAATGCAGCATTATCCAAAAACCTACAGAACAACAGCTCTGAGTTTTTAGGGAAAAAATCATTAAAAAAAATTAAAACAAGGTTTTTATGACTGTGTCAAACTTTAAAGAATATAAGCTGAATTTATTTATACATGGAGTTCTCAAAACCTTAAATAGGGAATGAGGAAAGTAAATGATCTCTCTGAGTCCTAGCTCAGACTCTTAGTGACTTTGACATGGAGCAAGTTATTTAATCTTTCTAAGGATTAATTAATTTACTTACCTTCAAAATGAAGATACAAACACTTAAACCACAGAATTGGTCAGTGGACTAAATAAGATAAAAAATCCAAAACAGTAAGATTTTTTTTTCTATTTGTTTTAAGATGTATTTCGTATTGCTATACTTCTACATACTCATGTAATTTAGATTATGTATTTGGCATACTGAAAATGTAGACTTAATTTTAATGTACAAACAAAGCAGAAGTATCACTCTTCATTTTTAATTGTAGATAATCACTCATATTAGATGCCCCAGTGGAACTGCACAGCAAATCTCTGGGAATTATCTGATCACTTTGTGTCCTTTTCATGTGACCTCAGTATTATTCTCCACTGGTCAATTATTTTTCTATTAGAGTTTTATAGAGCTTTTAATGGCCATGCACTAATGATGCCAATGTGTTTTAAAATATTGAAAAGTAAACCAATGCCTCCTACATACAGTGCATGCCCTTTCTGAGAAATTAAATCCCTTTAGAGGCACTGTCCTTTGTTCTCATATTACAGTGAGTTGAGTTGCCTGACTTGCTACTCAAGATCCATCAGGATATCTGAGCTCTGAGTTCCCAGTCATGCACTTTATATATTGTCACATCATCCATCTTCTTCAGAGTGCAAAAAAATCTCCACAGTGGTCACTACCTTGGTGAGAGTTCAAGTGTTAGTTTTAGCCCATGAAGAACTCAAAGTAAAACATAACATTTTGGGCTTTTCACAGTCTTTCCAGCCTATTTCATCAGATATCAATTTCAGAGATAGATGGGATTTTATTTTTTTATATAGGACTTTGTAAGCATGTCCTTTGGAAATAAGAGGAAATTGTGACTGTAGATAAGAAACCTAGTGACAAACTCAGGCTTAACTCATCTCTTTCTCTCAAAAGTAGGCATAAAATTTTCAAAGTTACTCTAGGCAAGTTCCAAAAGCTGACAGCATGCAATTCTGATTCTTATTTTGCATGACAGATTTGTTAGGTATGGAACCTAAGAATTAAATAGTATTTGTTGTTTTCTTTTATTTTCTTATGATTTCAAAGTTGTGTGGCCCCATCTCCCTGTGAGATAAACAAGCTATTGTCAAAGTTTTCAGAGAGGGTATAGGAATATAAAAGAATGATTACCACTTGTAAATACTCTTCTTATGTCAATCACAGTGAAATGAGTGTACACTATGTGCCAAGCTCTAAAAAGAACACAGAGGGCCTCCATCCTCAAAAGTATACTAATACTTGGAGGTGCAAATGATGAAAGACAAAATTTATGGCAATAGATAAATCATAGTGTACACTGCCAATGCTACAGGAGCTCAGAGAAGGAGAGAAGTTAGTGAGTTGTGTACAGGTAAGATGGCTTTTTTGGAAGAAAAGAACTTCAGTCAGGAAATTTGAATAGGGTAGGATTGGCCAAGAAATGAAGAAAGGAATTTATGGAAGTATGAAAGGAACGGCAAAGAGTAGATTGAGTGAAGGACCTGTAAAATGATTGTTATGAGAGAAGTGAATTAATTAAATAAACATTTTATACAAGCAGTTTGGAGCAAGTGGAAGACAAAAGTCTGAATCTCTAATTTGACCTTCATGGGTTGTAAAATAGATTCTTTAGCTAAGAAGTGGCAGGAGGAAAATAGATCCCCAGGAAAATAAATTTAGTAGTTTTACACAGGATGGGTTAGAAATGAAGAACTTAATGGGTGATAAGTGGGATGATCTAAGGTGGTTACTGAACTCTAAGGGTCACAAAAGTGGTGGAGAAGAGATGATCACAGAAATATTAAAATGAAGAATGGCAATACATGGGGGATTTTCTCAATTACTATGGTAATTAGTCAATGAGGAAAATGTTGCAAATTTATGTGAAATGTTGCAATAATTATGGGGTTTTTAATTTAGAGTTTGAGTCTCCCCTTGCTTCTTGCCAACTGTAATATCAGGAAAATTATTATATTATTTGTACCTATGTTTTCCCAGACCTAAAATGAAAATAAAATTGTTTATATGAGGACTAAACAAGTTAACACATAAAATTCCCAGCAAATGCCTGGTACTTAATAGGCACTCAAAAATATTATCTCCTATCCCACTAAGTTAAAACTAAAACATCCTATAATTAGGGAGCTTCAAAAACCAAAATGGAAATAAACTTCAATCTCAGTGGCTAGAAATGCAATTAGGTATTTTCCACAAATGGTGGTAAGTTGAACCACAGTAAGTACTTGATAAATACTAGTTTTTATTACTGTTGTTGTTACTGCTAGAAATGGTGAAAAAAATCAGTAGAATGAACTCTGGAGAGAACAAAGTCATGGTCATGAAATGAATAAGAAAATTTAAAGTACAAGGTTATCCCTGGTGTATTATTTTGCAAAATTTAAGAACTGAAGAATCATTCCAAATATAGATGTATTTAGTAACCAAAATGGCTGGCTTTTGTAATTCTCATTTCTTCTCAGGACTCCCTCTTAATTTAGGAACAACACTAGGTAATGCCTATTTAACTACCTTAATTGTGAAAAATGCATGACTTCTACACTGTTGCTAAAACTTCCCCTTAGGAGATACTCAACCTGCCATGGGAGAAACAGAAAACCAAGGTTCTTAAATGCAACTAGCAATCTATTTTAACATAGGGGAAAACAGGAAACTATGAATGAAAAAAAAACCCACAGTTCCCTGTGGTGGTTTTTCATAAAACCAAACACCAAATATTGGATTTCCCTTGTGTTGGAAAATCAATAGATACACAGTTTTGCAATGACCAGGTGGCTTGAATAGAGAGAATAAATAAATTATTGATGCATGAGGAGTAGACAATTCTGCATCCGCTGTTGAGTTTTTCATTCTTTGTGGGGCAGATGATCTAAATAAAACAGCCAAAAATAATGGGGATTTTATTGCATTAAGCCATTGAAAACATTAAGCATCTACAGCTTAAATCACGTTCAAGATAACAAGCCTTAAAATAACTTTGGATTTTTTTTTTTACATTTGTGAAACACCTTTGTCCATATTATTCAATATCAAAGCAGAGAGAATAATGTGCAGATGAACATATATTTAGGGACAACATGGAAGAGACAGATTGGAAGAAACAGGTGCTCTTTATGGAGATGGTTTAACACAGGGTTTTAAATCCTGTTGATAGATTCTAACTGATATGAATAACATCACGTTTTCTGAGGCCAAACAAATCTTGGGTCTAAGTCATTGGCACTTTAAATCTGATGATCTCACATATTCTACACATTTCCATTTACTAAATGGAAGTCAAATACAAAAAACTCAAATACATTACTCCTCCTATAATTTGTCATATGCATAAGTCCAGTTAAAATTCAAATATCAGTCTAATAAAACCCATTCAATATTTTATGCATTTGTCATATAACAAATGTTTACATAGGTCAAGGAAGAGTCTCTGATGTAGGAAGAGATAAAGCAGAATATATTACCTGGGTTATCAATGGAGGAGATAATATAAATCTGTTCAACATTGTTATGTTTTTAAAATGTTTGTATTAGTGCATTATAGTTATAAAGAGTATTGGAGTTCATTTTGATATATTCATAAATACATATAACATCATTTGCTCCATTTCAATCCCCAGTACATTTCAGTCAACCCCTCCTCCCACCCTTGATTAATTATTTATTTTTAACAGATACATCATGGTTTCATACACAAGAGGAATGCATGGGATGACTTATGGCATACAGGTACATAATTTAATAAACTTTACTCCCTAATACTTCCCCTTTCCTCCTTTCCTCCCTTCTATTTTAGAGATGTATGGTATTCTGTTATAAATAAGATGTGGTTTTCACTTTAAAACTCTACACATAAGTAAAAACCACACTCTTTATCTTTTTTTTCTTCAATATCCTGCTTCCCTGGAATAACCACCATTAATTTTTTAAGAGAAGCCTTCAGAATCTGTGCAAGTACATCCACAGTTGAATAAATTCTCAAGCCCTTAAGTCTATAGTGCATTTTAATAATCCTTTAAATTCATAAAATACGTTCATCCTTCTTGAATAATTTAAAATCTTAGCCACTTTCCTGGATGTAAGCATGAATTATATAAAAATGGGATTATGTCTCCACTCAATTTTTGCAACTTACTTCAAAAACTTCGACATTGTCACACAGCCTTTCTTCACTATTGTACATGGAGATTTACTTCATACTATTCAATGTCTATACCCTCCCTTTAGATAGATCCTAGTTATTTTCCAAAGGATAGGTATTTGCTTAATTCCCTTGCTTATAGACACACTTTCTTTTGCAATTGTATTAATATTTCTATAGGAAAAAGGAAGATATGATATATCAAAGACATTATAGACTTTTATTTAAATACCTTTGGAATGTCCACTTTTAAACATTTCTCAATGTCTTTTACTTTCAATAATCCATACAATTTTTTAAATAAGTGTTTGATTTTTAGGGGACTACAATGTCTCTTGTTCTTGCATATTAGCCTGGCTGCATTTGGGCATCAAAAAAGAATTATGTACTATAAATAATTTTTGGGGCAGGATATAGTAATAAAGAAAAAAATAACTTTGGGTCAAGTATACAGAACATTGGTACTGCCACTGAGATGTAATAATACAATTAATTAGTAATAAATAGCAAATCTTTGATAAATCATTTGATACATAAATATGACCCTTGGGTTTTGATTGATAAACAAAATATATCTTATGTAAGCTCAGTTCAAATACAGACACTTGAAAAAAATGTAGGGTATATGTATGTGTAGGGGTATAATTGGCAAGAGATAATTTCTACCTAACAAAAATAAAACATAGTTTGGCAATGTGATATTATGGTAGTCAGAATAAGATTAGATAAGTGAGAAGAAACAGAGAAATGAGAGGAAAATAAAAGAGAGAATTTGATCCTTGAAGATCCTGAAAGATTGAAAAGAAAATGATATCCTATATGTAGAATACAGAGGTATAACATTAAGGTGCAAACCCCAGCCTTGTCTCTCTGGAATCAAAAGACATGGTATGCAAACAGATATAGTGGGATTGGGGTAGGAGAAGAGTAGAACTAGGAAATCACAATGACTAAGGTTCAGGCAAGGCCAGGCATAAAACAAAGATGATGGGGTACTCAGAAGATTCTTAAATGGACTTGTGCATATTTTGGCTCTACTAAACCATGATGAGCAGCTACAATATGATTATTAGTATACAGGTTTTGGACTCTGTAAAGCAAATATTAGTGGATCAGGCACATCTGACTCCAAAGAATGAGCTGAGGCCAAGAAAGATCAGTCACTCTGCTACACAGCCGAAAAGCCAGACCTGAAGCACTCTCCTCTGACTCACTGAGCTGGATTTCCCTTAGCTGGGATTAGTCTAGACCAACAGAAACCTCCTCTTTGTAAGTAATATTAGCATCAAGGCTAGATACAGAATAATAAGCACTTGTTGGTCTATTTTTTCTACTCTGTCCTGGAGTATTTTATGTTTTATTCCATCTTAATTTATAGATATACATTTTACATATGTGCCCCAATTTAATATTATAAATAAAATTGAGAAAAGGACTAAGAAATTCTCCTTTCTCATCAAATTTGCATTCTAGCAACTTCAGGTCCATTTTATCTAGCTCTTCTTGACCAGGATAGAGAACTGAATTCTCAAGAGTTATTTTGGTTCATACAAGGTTCAGTTGTATTCTCCCCATGTTTATACTTTCTTCAGATGTTCAAGAAAATGAGTGGTACTACTTTACCTGCTTATTTCACTAAAATATCTTCCAAGTTTATCCACATTGTTACCGATTGCAGACTTTCCTGCTTTATTAAGACTGAATAATACCCCCTTGCAGGAATATATCACATTTCACATGCAATATTTAAAATATTTCAATTCATACAAGCAATGAGTAGAATAGTGTTTCCCAGAGGTTTTCAGGAAGGGAAGAAGGGGACTTGTTCAAAGACTCTAAAATTTTATAAAGTAAAGATGACCAAATTCTAGAAATTTCTATAAAGTATTGTACCTATTCTTAACAATACAGCATGTTGAACTTATAAATTTTGTTAAGGTGATAGATCTCATGTTTTGGATCTGTTACCACAGTGAAAAAAAAGGCTCCAAAACAAATGTATAGGGGCATGAAGAAACTTTTGGAGGTTATGGATACACTTGTTACCTTGATAGTGAGATAGAAGTAGGTATGTGTACACACAAACTCACCAAAATGTATATATTAACTCATAATAGCTAAACAATAGAATCAATCTAGGTGTTTTCAACACATGAATGGATAAGCAAAATATGGCATATATACAAAATGGAATATTACTCATCCTTAAGGAAGAATGAAATGAAGGGATTTTTGTTTTGCCTGTAAATGGATGGAGATGTTTAATATTATGCTAAGTAAAATAAGCCAGTCCCCAAAAAGCAAAGATCAAATGTTTTCTCTGATATACAGATGCTAATTCATAAAAAGGGGTGAGGCTAGGGAAAAATAGAGTCACTTTGGATTAGGCAGAGGTAAGGGACAGGAAGGGAGGAGAACATGGGTAGGAAAAATAGTAGAATAAATTGGACATTATTATCCTATGTGCATATATGACAACATGACTGGTGTGATTAAATATCATGTAAAACAAGAAGAATGAGAAGTTAGACTCTAATTATGTGTGATATGTCAAAGGGCATTCTATTGTATAAATGTATAAATAATCAGAACAAATAATAATGTATATACTAAATATAATACATTTTTGTATATCAGTTATATCTCAATAAAGCTATTAATCAACATGTCCTTATTCATGGGTTTTGCAAAAGGAAAGTGAAGGTGGTAAGAAGGCGGGAATTAAAAACTGCTAACCCTTACAAGGGCAACTATGTTCTGGCCCTCTCAGTTTCTGCCACACCCCAGCCACCCATCCCTGGGGTAGATAGACTTTGGTTTCTAATAATCATTTTTGGCATAGGCTCATACTTCTTGAGCCTGTAGTGACAATCTCCACAGCAAATACATACTTCCCAATGGCAGCTCAAGCAAATTTCTAGGGTGAAGGAATTAGCATATTTACCCAAACATTGGCTGATCAAAGATCCTCCCTTCTTCTGTTTTTACTCCATGGTGCATACCTTAAAATATTTGCTGTGTCAATCATGGTAGGTGCTTTTCTTCCTTCTTCTTTTCTTCCTCTTTTTTTAAAGGTGCTAAACAAATGTCATTTTTGATAGGACAGCCTGAGTTCAATCTTGCCTTTATCCATTGAACAGTAGTATAATTTATGGTATCTTTTTAATCTCAATCTCCTTAAAAGGTAGGATAAACATAGTTATTTTGTGTGAAAATTAATTGTGATTAATTTTCTTTAAATAGTTATCTGTAAACATGTCACTTCCTTACTAATATAGTTGATTGCCTCCAAGAACATATTACTCAAAGGCTGCATATCCAACATCACACACTTTAAAGCCATTTTCTTGCAGCTAGTTTTAAAAATCACCACATTTCCTCCTATGTTCAGTATTTTGACATTTATCATCATTCTGCTTTTGTTTGGAGGGGATGATGTGATTGTACTTCTGATCCTATTTTTTCCTTTGTATGGGATATTTTAAATCTCCCTGTTCACAGTTTTGCAGTAATAGAAGCCTGAAAATAACTCTTAGGGTATTTCCTCTTTTCCCTGCTTTTGCTCATAGGTAATTTGAGGGGTCTGATATTTCTTGCTTCCCTACTATACCAAAGTTGTACACTCTATATGTTTTTTTTTATAATCTCTTAATAGATTTTACATTTTGAGGTACGTAAGTAGGTGTGAAGTATTACAAATACTACTTATAAATATTTAAACAACTATTTCACACAGACCACAAAGATAAAAAGCTCTTCATTTAACATGAGCATATTTTCAACATCACAATTCAACAATAATATACAAATTCAAACCAGTGAGTAGTACAAATATATTAATATTATCTAAAATTAAAATTATGGGACAATTCCACGTGTTGCTGTATATGTAAAACAATCTGAACTTTAATTTTCTAACCATAGAAGAGCATTGATAGGAAAACTCTAGGGCAAATACTACAAATTCTATTCTATTTGTATTATATAACCTACCGATCCACTTCATGTTTTAGAAGCAACAGGAACACCTACAAGATTTTATGTTCCATTAATATTCTTGTTAGCCAAAGGAAAAAAAAATGGAAACAACTCCAAACATTCATTCAAATTAGAATAGGCAAATGAATTGTGTATATTATCAAACAAAGAAATAATATACAGAAATTGGAATAAATAAGATAAATCTATTGAAAGCAACATGAATGAATGAAATAAAATAAATATGTAGCAAAGAAGCCAAATACAGTGAAGTCCATGAATTTAGATCACTCTATATAATGTTTAGAAGCATACAAACATAATTTTTACTGTTAAACATCATAATAATGATTATATTTAGAGAAGCAATAGTCATCATTAGGAAAAGGCATGATTTTCTTCTGTGCTTGCAATATTTAGGTTATTTTCACAAAAACTTTCTAATTGGGTGAATGCATGTTATAAAATTATTTTCTTTTCATTTCTATAATTTTATGTTTTTATACATGTATTTTATTCTTCATCACAACATTTAAGCAAAAAAAATAGTACATTTGGCTAAAATATGGTGAATTATCCTTTAATGTATATTTATATATTTCTTACTATGTTTGAACACTTTTTATCTATATTGAAATATAATTATTTTTCTAACTTCCTCTTTGCCCAGTTTAATTTTAAGTCATGCTATTTTGTTAAAGTACTCTATAAAGTTTCCTTACACTTTATGCTTGGGAATACAATGTAAAAATATGGAATTTTTGTTCCTTGAAAATTTATCATTTGTCAAACGAAATCAACCAGGTTTGAAATTTTATTAGAAGACCTTAACTATACATTCAGAGCCTTTATTATTTATAAAGAAAATAAGTTTTTCTATGTTTTTTTGCAATAGTTTTTTGAAATTGAATTTTTGACCTGAATTGTCTAAACTTTTTTACTATCTTTAGTGTCTTTAGTTTATGTAACTAGGAACTGTTTCTCACTTCAGGTGTATGGATGTGTGTGACACACACCTTCTTTCCAATGCACCATCTGCTCTCAGTCTTGCCACCAATTTGTTAAATGTTTTAATTTTTAAAAAATCCAAATTTAGTTTTAATTATTCTCTCCTCTCTATCTTATGTATATTTCACATGTAGTTAATGTTGGGTTCTTATCTGTTATTTGCATTATAGTTTGGATTTTTCATGCATGCCAAGTCATCTAATTTTTAGCAATTTTTCTTTTAAGGTATATTCATTTAAAATTTTACATATCATTTTAGCACCATATTATTTTTATCCCAAACATTTGGGTATGCAATACATTAATGATCATTCAGTTAGAAATCCTTTCTAATTGCCACTGAGATTTTAACTTTTACTCAAAAGTTATTTTAATGGTAGTTTTATTAATTTTCAAACCCATGAGGATTTTATAATTATGCTGAATCTTTTCATTTCTAATTTAATTCATCTGTAATCAGAACCCAGACTGTTTCCTTGCATGCTTAAAGGCCCTGTCCACAAGCAATTAAAAAATGTTTTCTCTGGAAAAATAAAAATTCTTCAGGTTCTTGGTTTTGTGTTCTATATATAGATACTAGATAAAGTTCTTAGCTTATTTAAATAGTCTATAACTCTTATTTTAGTCATTTGGTTCTATCAATTTCTAAGAAAATTATGTTGAAATATACTCTCTGATATTTATACTTTTTTGCTTTGCACAATTTAAAGGTAAATTATTAAGTGAATGTACTTTTAGAACATTTGCATAATCATGGTAATTTGACCTTTTGATCATTGCAATGACTGGTTTACCTAGTAATTATGTAACACTATAATTTGTATCTTGACTCTTTTATTTTTTAATTTAGACTTTGCAAGGCAGTATCATTGTTTTATGCTATAAAATACATTTCATAATCTGTATACTAAGTGGTTTCTCTTCTTCCTTTATGCTCATGTCTTCCTTTGGTGCAACTTTTAGAATTTTCTTTAGAAAGTATCTGTAGTTGGCATGCCATGCCAACTTTTCTCATAAAATGCCTTTGTATCACTTCCATTTTGAAAGATGCTTTCAGTAATTACAATAGTCTAGCTGACAGTTATTTCTCTTACAGTATATTGACATTATCATAGTTCTGTCTTCTGACATCCATTGTGAAAGAGAAGAGTCATCTGTCAATTGTAACCCCTTTGAAGGTAAACTTTTATTTCCAGCAGCTTATAAAATCTGTTCCTTATTTTTGGTGTTTGTCACTGTCACTATAAGAAGACTTTATACATTTGTACTATTTGGAATTCTTGTGCATCCTTGAAATTTTAAAATATCTTTCATCAGTTCATGTGTTAATCTCTGACCAGTTTTACACTGTTGCAGGATTTTATCTTCCAATATTTCTTTGGTACCTCTCCCATTCTGTCTGGAAATTCAGTCAGTGAAAAGAACTGGCCTCGGTAGCCTAAAATATTGATGGAAAAATAAGCCTTCTTCACTATTTTTAGTTAAATATTATTGTTATTCCACTACACAAAGTCTTAGTTGAGAAAAGAATACTATCTTTGTTTCTCCTCTAGTACTTAGCAAAATACAAAGATAATGTTTAGTAATCATTTTTAACAGTGCATAAATTAAAAAAATCATTAAGTGCATTTTTTATTAGTTATTTCAAATGTAGTTTCCTTCACAGTCACAGGTAAATCCGATAAAGTTAGTATTTCTTCCAAATGGTACAATGTTTTTAATTGTAATAGCATGTGATTGGGATTATCTATTTAACTGCAGTATTTGAAAACATAGAAGAATGATGTAAAGATAATTTAAGGGCTTGGAGTATAGCTCAGTGAGAGAACGTCTGCCTAGCACACATCAGGTCCTGGTTTAGTCTGCAGAAGAAAAAGAAAAAATACAGATAATATGTTTTTATTTTTTTTCCTGAATAGAAATGACATTATCAAGAAGGACCAAAAGCTATTATCCGTGATTTTTATGGTGTTGGAACAGGGTTTGGAAGTATCACAATGTTTCCCTTCCTTAGTTTATCAAGATATTTGCATTTATTATTATTGAGAGTGTTATTGTCCAGAGACAATAAATAATTAATAAATTATTTATTTAAAATAATTAAAGGTTATTCCCCTCTTTGTAGCTGAACAACGTGAGATGTGAGACATAAGCCTGAGGTGAATATCTCTCTTCTTATCTATTACTTATTTTACTGTTGTGAATATTTCAAGTAAATGGAATTGTGGAACCACGAGGAAGCAACCAGAAAAAAATCTTTTGAAGTGGAAAAAACAGCAGGGTAAAACTGGCATGAATTTATAATTTGAAGATTTTAACTTCTTTGGTACTACAAAGCATTCTTTGTTAGATTAAAAACTATTTTCAAAAAAGCTATTCTCATCTCACTCCAGCGAGAATGAAAGCACTCAAGAATGCAAGTAACAGTGAATTTTGGTGAGCATGTGGGGTAAAACGTTCACTCATGCATTGCTGGTGGGTCTGCAAATTAGTGTAACCATTATAGAAAGCAGTATGAAGATTCCTCAGAAAACTTGAATGGAAACACCATTTTACCCAGTTATCCCACTCCTTGGCATATACCAAAAAGACTTAAAATCAGCATACTACAGTGATGCAGCCACATCAATGTTTATAGCAGCTCAATTCACAATAACTAAGCCATGGAATCAACCTGGCTGCCATTCAACAGATGAATGAATAAAAACAATATGGAATATACACACAAGGGAATATTACTCAGCCATAAAAAGATGACAATTATTTTTGCACGTAATAATAAGCGAAATAATCCAATTCCCACCAAAACCAAGTGCCCAAGTGTTCTCTCTGACATGTGGATGCTAATACTTACCAAGTGGAGTGGGGAATAATAGAAATTCAGGAGATTAGACAAAGGTAATGAAGAGAAGGAAGGAGAGACAGGAATAGGAAAAATAGTGTAATAAGTCTGACATAACTTCCTTATGTGAATCTTCACATCACGTACAACCACAAGACTGGAGTATTAATTAGCATAAAATGTACTCCACATTTCTATAAAAATGTCAAACTATACTGTTATGTATAACTAAAAATAGCAAATAAAATAAATAAGTAAGCTATTGTCTTTTTGATTCTTTCTTTGGATCAGTTGACATGAAAAAAGCCAGGCTTCAGTTTTCTTATCTCGAAACTTACTTGAGTAAAAAATCATTATAGCAGAACCCAGAAGAGAATATGAGATAAAAAGTGATTAGCTAATTTCCATTAAAGTGGTTATGATGATAAAGAATTTGCATAATTAGGTAATCAGAGAGTACATCTACATTTTCACTCACCTTTCATGGGAATGCACATTGGCACAGTACCTGGTAACAGCAACACCTGTGAAGTGATTTTGTCCATGTGGCATTAACCAGTGCAAACTTTTGAGTTGTTTTATATTTTTTATTTATTTACTTACCTTTATAAACTTATTTGTTTTGAGTTGTGTGACATCTAGAAGTCCAGGATTGTTTAAACTTTGCCCAAACTTGCAATGGGTGATTCTTACATTACAAAACACACAGTGCTTCTTCAAATAAATATAGTTTTAAAATAATTAATTGGGAAGACTTTTGGCTAAGATGAATTTTTGATAAAAATTCAAAGGCAAATCTCCATGAAACAGAATCTGGTGGTGATGAGTGATTCTGACTGCACAGTTATTTAGGATGTGTGTTCTAAGGTTCAGTCAATGGCTTATGATCTTGTTTGAAAAATTATCTAAGGATATTACATCACACCCAAGAATGCATACATAAAATCTGAAAAAAAAGCCAATTCACAAAATTCTCCTTACCCATGCTATATATATTGTATATTCTACTCTAAATTAAATAGATTAAAATAATTATTTTCCTTTTTTATTGATTAATTCATTTTATAATGTTTGTGTCTACAAAGGTATTTTTAAAAATCCATGAATGTGTTATGGAAACTGCAGTTTAAAAACAACTCATGAAGAGGCATTAATTGTGGTAAGACTTTCGTCATTATTTTTCTGCATTTGGTCTCATCTCTTCAACATCTAAATTTTTGCTTTTTTTTTAAGTGATGAAATGATTGACATTATTAGCCAATACTCTAAATTAGAGTTAAGGATGCAGAAATAAAGCTAGTTTGTTCAGGCAGTACATTAATCATCAATTAATACTATGACTCATTTTCTTGTCATTTGTCTCTTATTTATAAAAATCAAAACTAAAATAATATTCATAGGTATAAATTTTGCTTAAATAGTTTCTACATAAATATATTTTAAACTTTTGAGCTGTGAAGATTTTGTTTTATAAAATTATAAGCTAATGAACTTGAAAAGTGCATAAAAAGTGCTTAATACTTGCTGAAGCAAGTAGTACTATTATTCTTCCCCCAAATTAAGAATGTTTCTTAGAACTGAGAAACAGACCATGTTGTATATGTGATTTTTTTCTTTCTATAAAACTCAAGTTTTCTTAATAAAGTTTTTAGCATAATTAAATTCAATGACCTATGAGATATTTGTCACATGTGTTATTAAGTGTTTTGACTTTAGAAATATTTTTCATTTTCTACTTATTTAATAAGCAAATTTTTTCTGAAGGAAATAGAACTAATCAAAACAGTCAAATTGATATTAAAGTTTTTTCACTCTAGTATGACATTGTATTCATCTAAGAATGTATCGTTAAAAGACATTAAATAATATCTAACATCTTATATCAATAATTTTTCAAAATTATAATTTAAATCAATTGTTAAATATAATAACAAAATCCAGTAACATATTTTAGAATTTGAAATCTAATAAATATGGAAAATTATATACTGTATTTATTATTATATTTTATTTATAATATTATTCATATAATAATATGAACATAAATATGTATCTTTTATACATACACATGTATTTTGCTATACATATTTTTGTTACTATGTATCATATTAGATCAATAATAAACTAATGTTTGTATGAAGTGGCAAGGGATGTGGGCCAGTGACTGTGTGCCTAGCACATGTAAAGTCCTGAGTTCCACCCCCAAAGCAAAACAAAACAAAAATTATGGGAGGGGGGAGATGGAGGAAAACGTAAAACAAGAATAAATGTGATACATAAAGAAATTCTAAAGTCCATGTATTTTGTCAATGTTGATAATGGATTTTATATCTCTATGTAAGTGATATTCATTTGGCAGTGCTTTAACATATCAATTTTATGATTTTATTTAAAATATCAATATTTGTTAGCTGACTTGATTCTCTATACAATGAATGCCCTATATTTGTTATTGTTATACAATAAGAAATTATCATCCATAAAACTGGTTTATTGTAGATGTTAGCAAAGTTAAAAAATAAATATTATACAGGGATAAATTATAATTTAGTCATGGCAATCTAATACCCAAACTAACACTAATTAAGAATTTCAGAATGAGTTTTGTTTGGTTTGGTTTTTGAGATAGGTTCTCACCATGTTGCCCCTGATAGGATCAAAATCACTATACTCCTGCCTCAGCATCTCAAGTACCTGGGATTACAGACATGTGTCACTGTACTCAGTACAATATGAGATTTTTAAAAAATTTACATAAATAGGTTATTAAAACAGCAATGCAATTTACTACCATGATTTTGTGACATTAATTCAATAAAATAAATAAATGCATACTTATATAGAGAATTTCCACTCAGATTTACAGATCTTCATTCACAAGAAAAATTTAAATTGTAAATTTCTCTGTAAAGCAATAAATAGAAGATGCTCTAATAGCAAGTTCCAATAAATTGGCATCACTGTTAAACTTGCTAAGCCATTATCCTCTTTTTAAGGAACTTGAAAACTGACCACCATTTTTTCAATATACAAAACTCTAAAATTATCTAGACTTTAAAATATTTTCCCAATTGAAATACTGATCATTTCATAATGCAATCAACACAGTTTTAACTTATAGGCACAATTCATAACTCCAATGACAAATAACTTATACATACAGATATTAGCACCTTAAGGTAAGAAAACTATTGTTTAATGTAGGGTTATCCTACTGTTATAGTCTTAAAAGTTATCTTGGAAAAAGAGAAGTTTAATCACTGTACTTACCTTACAAAATGGAATGATCTGTGTTAAGTCTGACTGATGTAAAGGTGTTGCAAAGAATTTATTTTATAAATCTTGAAGGAGATGTTATTAAAAGTCTTTATCTTTTCTTTTCTTGACTTTTCCTTCTAAACAATTACATCTTAGCATGTGATCAACATGATGGCTTCAAAGACTAATTGTTGGTAAATGATTGAGGCACCTATAAAAATATTAATATCCATTGTTTACCACCATATTATTTTAGAAAGATGCAACCATGTATACTACCACTTGAAGAAGTTGTTGACAAAAAAAGCAATATCTGCCAGATGTAAATTTTCTTGTTCTAAAGAAAGCAATTATGTTCTATAGATATAAATTATGTAAATAAAAGTTATTTTATATCAAAAAATAAAATATCAATATTGATAATGTTAGAACTTAAATAATTGTAACTGTAAAGTATAATGAAGTAACTGAAATGTCATTTTAACACTATTAATTTTAAAATTATTTTAGTAATGTTTCAATAAAAAAATTGTAAGAATAATGTTTTTTTTCATATGTATTAATTTTCCAGTCATTTCTGTAAATGAACCTTAAAAATAACATTTTAATTCTTCCAATTTTGTCAATGTTTTTTAATAAAACTACACTAATCTTAGATTTAATAGAAAATTCTATATTTCCATTATTAATGCTTTCTTCCCAGGCTAGTAATTCCATTTATTCATAGTTTTATATCTTCTCATATTTGTTTTTCTCTGTTCCCTCCCTCCCCCTTTCTCTTTCTCTCTTTCTTATTCTCAGTGCTTGGGTCATTCAACCCAGGGTCTTGTACCACTGAGCTACATTCCCAGTCTTATGTGACTTCCTTAATCTAAATGTTATATGACATTTAATCTTTACTTTACATAGTTTGTATTTTCTTTTTCTCTTGTGTAGATTATTTTGTCTATCTTCTCAATGTATTTGCTGGCATATAGAAGAATATTATATTTAATACATGTATTTTTAAAATTTACCAACATTTCAATCTCTTATTCCAGCATTGTCCTGTTTATTGTGTTAGTTTTTTTTTTAGTCAAAGGTGACATATAATATAACCAGATACTGACATTTTTTCCTTTTTAATAATTACATAGTTTACTTCTTATTTTTCCTATATTGGATAGGGATTCCAAGCTGTAAATGGTTGCTGCTATTTTTGTTTTGCTACTAATAGGTCTCCATTTCTTTGTTTTACATTTTTATCAAGAGTACTTTTATTTTTTTTTATTTTAGAGAGAGAGAGAGAGAGAGAGAGAGAGAGAGAGAGAGAGAGAGAGAGAGGAAATCTTTTTTTTTTTTTTTTTTTTTTGTAGAGGGACACAACACAATGCCTTTATTTTATGCGGTGTTCAGGATGGAACCCAGATCTCGCCAGTGCTAGGTGAGCCCTCTACCGCTGAGCCAAAATCCCAGCCCCCAAGAGTACTTTCAATAAAGAATAAATGTAGAGCTTGGCCAGAATTATTATAAGCCTTAGTACACTGACTTTCCTCAATCTATTGATGTTTCAAGTTATAATGTTTTATAACAACAACAACAACAACAACAACAACAACAACAAACAGAACAGATCTTAGTTGTCCTTGTTGTTCTGAATGAATGGTTCTGCTATTACATTGTTTTAAGGTGTTAACACAGCAGAATCTAAATTGCAAGTGAAAAAAAAGTATATATATATATATATATATATATATATATATTTGTACTGGGATTCAACCCAGTGGTACTTTTACCCTTGAGCTACAACCCAGTCCTTTCTATTTTTTTACTTTGAGACTGAGTCTTACTAAATTGCTTAGAGCCTCTATAAATTGCTGAGATTGGCCTTGAACTTGTGATCCTCCTGTCTCAGCCTTCCTGGGATTACAGGTTTGCACCTGTCATCTAACTGAGTACATTCTTATACACTGAATGTCTGGTTTAATTTTAGTTAGTAAAATAATGTTGCAAGTCAATCATTTTTTTTCTCCTGAATTTGGAAAAAGTTGAACAGATTGGTAATTATAATTTTCTGTACAGTTTTAAAAACAGATTTGAAATCAGCTATATCTGGATCTGCTTCAGGCAGGTGAAGAGCTTAATGGCTTCTTCATACTTTTATTGATATATTTCAAGAATGTGTTTTGGGGTATATTTATAATTTTTTTATATTGTTCAACTCATCTATTGCATGATTTCTTTTTTTCCTTTTTTGGATACCAAGAACTGAACTTGACACGGAGCCATATCCCCAGCCCTATTTCATATTTTATTTAGAGATAGGTCTCACTGAATTAATTAGTACCTTGCTTTTGCTGAGGCTGGCTTTGAACTTGCATTCCTCCTGTCTCAGCTTCCCGAGGATTACAGGCAAGTGCCATTGTGCCCAGCTGTGCATGAAATTTTTGCAACAAATTTGCTAATTTCTTACATGTGGACTAAGTTTTCTATACTGAAGGGTTTAACATTGCAGAATCTAAATTCTAAATCTCAACTTTCCCATTTAAAGTTATTTTTTGGTCAGGTATAATGGTTCAAGGCTAACCTAGGCAATGTAGTGAAATCCTGTCTCAAAGTTAAAAGGGCTAGAGATATAGCTCAGAGGTTCACTCCTAAGTATCAACAATTTTTTTAAATGAAACTATTTTTTTGATTCAACTTATTTTAAGTTTACAGGAAATGTTTAAAGAAATGAAGATTGTTGTCTCTTTTCCAATGCATACCACTTCTACTGACTTTTACATTAATTACTTATTTGATTTTCATAATATTGCTGAAGGATTGCTATTTGCATCTCTATTTAAAAATGAGGAATTACGCATATAAGAAACAAAAAAAAAACAACAAAACAACATATGATATTGTTTAACACTGTATCATAAGTGTCTCATTTAAAAGCAAGGGCATTCATAGAATAACACCCCACTACCAGGTCCAGTGAAAAAATTAAAGTGAAACAAACTCAACACAAAGTGACATTTCTGAATAATTAGTTGAATATCAGTTGTTATCCAAGAGTTAATAATTACAAGAACATTAAAAGACCATAAAAATATTGTATTTCTACACAAGTCAGCCATTAAAAAAGAAAAAGAATATATTATGGCATTTGCTAGTAAGTGGATGGAAGTGGAGAACATAGGACCAAATGAAATAAGCTAGACTCAGAAAGTCAAGGGTCAAATGTTTTCTGTTATCTGAAGCTACACCAAAATAAGAGGGGTAAGAGGTACAGAGATATGTGTTGGAGTGGGGTTACCAGGAAAATAGAAGTGAGAAAAAGAGAGATTAATGAAGCAAAGTAAAGGGATTGAGAGGGAGGGAGGAAGGACAGGAAAAGAAAATGGTGGAATAAATTGACCAAACTTTCCTACTACATATATTAATGTTCCACAGTGACTTTTACCTTTATGCATATCTATAAAGCACTAATTTATAAATTTATAAATAAGTAAAGTGAAGATCAATACAGCATAGGAAGAGAAACACAGGGACAGAGCAGAGACGGATAGCGAGAAGTAATGGGGACGGAAGTGGAGCAGATTATATTCCATGCTTGAATGATTATGTCAAATGAATCCAACTAACATGTATAACTATAATGCACTAATAAAAAGACCATAATGAAAGATTAAGTAATGCATCTAAAGTCTTAGATACTTTATGATCATGACTGAAGATTAGGTAAGACATTGTATCAATGATCCATAACAGCTCACTTTACAGATTTAGAAGACAGCCTTCAAAAACCAATTTGTTTTCTCTCTGGAAATTTTGGCTAAAAAAAAAACAGTATATTCTAAAGAGAGAAGAGCTGAAGCCATATGATACATCCAGGAGACTGACTTGATTTGGTGCCCAAGCAAAGTTGCCAACATTTGGCAAACAGAAGCACATTATTTCAGGATGCATGAAAATCCTGGCATTGATGCCTGAGTCCTCTCTCTGCCTTTGAATTGTTTATTTCTATGCTGTCTTGTTATATGGAAGAGAGAGAAAAACAAGCCATAAACCCATTCAAAATAATTTATTGACAGCAAAGCCTACTTATATTTCTATTTTGATAAACAGATTGAAATGGCAACTTCTTAAACTCCCTTCATGTTGTAAAAAGAAGGAGAAATGCATGTGGCAGAACACATTTGGAAATTTAGCAAACCTCAGATGTTTACTGTGAGATGTTGGATGAACCCAAACACAGCTGTGTACACTTGTACCAATTGAATATGGCATTTTTCCTCAAAAACAGCAAACACCTCTTCATGCTAGCAGCCTACTGATGATAGCGCCATCCCATTAAGAAATAGCTTTGTTCATGCACAGCATATCTGTACATGAGAAAGGCTATTCTCAGTTCATGCACAATCTAAAATGCAGGGATGAAAATACTGTTTACAGAATAACTTAATATCCTGAAACTGTTCTAACAATCATTACAAAACAAGCCATTGTGATTTAAATAAGATAGGAGCTGTATGAGCCTCTGAATAAATGGATGGAAAAAACACTGGCATGATTTGTCTGGCAAGATAAGGTCAAAAAAACAGTATTTTTTTTATTTACCTTTTTAATTAGTAATAATTAAGACCTTTTAAAATGATTACCTTTTTAATTAGTAATAATTAAGACCTTTTAAAATGATTTATCACTGGGTAAATTGGTTAAAATATTATAAAAATTCTGGCCAAATATATATATAAAATATGTCAAAATTTTACTATATATATATATATATATATATATATATATGTGTGTGTGTGTGTATGTGTGTGTACATATATATATATGTATATATACACACACATACACACACACATACATACATACATACACATCATTGTAGTGGTATTTCCTGTCCCATTAATAAAATATCTTTTATGTCTTCTTTCCTTAAAATGTATCAAAATGTAAGTTCATTAAGATAGCAATGGAAAAAAAAGCTGAGAATAAAGCAAATACAGTAGCAAAGAGCATTATTAATCATATCAAATATTCTATAATATTCTGATTTTTATTTGTTCGGCAATTGCATTATCTTTAGTTTCATGTGTATTAGCTATTTCTTTGCTAAATCACAGAGTTAATAAAGTCATAATAAGTTAGAAAAACAGTCAGGTTCTCAGTAACTGCAGAAAAAGGAATATCAAAAAGTATAAAATATGCTAAATTTGGTTCCCAACTGCTAAGAAGGGTGAGAATGTCGCAGAACAAAAAGAAAGAAGGCATAAAGTTTTCCAAATTAGGTATGTATATAATTAGCTTAGCAAGTCAAAGCCAAATAAATCAAAGACACCTATATACATATTTAAATTACTGAAAATAAAATATGAATGAAAAATTTTGAAGGAAACTAAGATAAAAAATAAAGTTCATCTGGGGAAACAATGCTTTAAGTTACCATTGACTTCTCATCTGACACTAGGGAAGTTTAAAAATCATGTATTCATCAAAGGCAGTGATGTTAAATAAGTTGTCAGAGTGGAATTTGAAATCTAGCAAAAATATCCTTTCAAATTAAACAAAAAATAGTTTATAGAAAACAAAACACAAAAAAAAAATACTAAGAAAATTTGTAGTGAAAAGATTTGCCCTACAAGAAATATTAAAGAAATTTTAATCAATCTTAATAATATGGCACTCAGATAATAATGACACTCAAATATATAAAATATTTATTTCTAAATATCCACTTTCATTATACAATTTCAGCATCTTATAAAAATTAAACAATGTAGTCAGACAATCCAAAAAATATTATAATTGAATGTGACATGAGTGGGCTTTAGAACTCCTAAGAAATACACACACACACACACACACACACACATAACACAAAAACAATGATAAAAACCCTGTGAGATTTAAAATTTGATTTTATCAATGCCACAGTATTTGAGATTGATGTTACTAAAAATTATATTACAGACACTAGAAACAAAGCAAATGGAAATAGCAAAAAGAAAATTTTATTTGCCATAATACTAAAAATTGAAACAAAAATATGAATATTGAAAAATAAATATATAAAGTTGCTTAAGAACTCTAAATTGATTATTATAAAATATAGCTAAAGAAAATTAGAGAAGGTGAGATATCTGGAAAATATATTCATTCATTCACCTTTCCCAATTGATATATAGATTCAATGCAACCCCAATTAATATCAAAATAGGTGAATCATTTATAGAAATTGACATGTCAGATATAAAATTTAAATAAAAATGCAAATGGAGTAAAATATCCAAAGCAATCTTAAAAAACAGAAATGAAATCATAATTACTCTACCTGATTTCCAAACACTGTGATATTTGCATAAAGTGGTAAAGATGGAAGCCAGATGAGTTATTGAATACATTGGGAATAGGAAGTAAAGATAAGGAGAAAAGGCTTTTATAGTTTATGAGAGAGCTTGAATGAAAAGAGGAAGAGGAAGCAAGAAAGCTAGTATGGGGAGAGAATGCTGGGAAACTCATAATCGCTGCCACCACTTCCCTTATGGACAGGTCTTCAGCATTTTGATAATTTAAGAAGGAGCTATTTTTTCTTTCTTTTTCTTTCTTTTTTTTAGTGAAAACATAGATACTAGAATGTTAGTTGGGATAAATAGTAAAGCAAGAAAATAAGAGCAAAGATTCTTTGGATAAGAACTGTTTTTCTTCAATTATGTGCTTTATCTCTCTAGGAAAAATAACCTGGAGGAATATATAACAAATACTGAGTCTTTTTCTCTAAGAGCAGGAATTGTGCATGACCTATCTGTCCATAGTCATATATATATATATATATATATATATATATATATATATATATATATATAGAGAGAGAGAGAGAGAGAGAGAGAGAGAGAGAGAGAGAGAGAGAAAGAGAGAGTATATATACAGCATGGTAGTAATCATATTTTCAGGCATCCAGTGGGGATCTTGGAACATGAAGAAGGTGGGGCCAACTGTACTGCTCTCCTACAGAAATCATTCCAGCTTTTAGTATTAGATTTTCATTGCAATATGCGAGGGCTTCACTATATGAGTTCATTTTTAATTGTTTTATTTTCTTAATCCACAGGAGATATTTCTCCATATATCATGAAATAAACCATCCAGGATAAAAAGATTGACCTTCACTTTTTCACAGTAAAGAAAACAATGTAGAACATAAAGAGAGATTACAGAATGGAAGAAAATCTTTGCCACTTACACCTCAAATACAATATTAATCTCCAGTATATACAAAGAAGTTAAAAAATAAGATTAACACGAGAGAGAGAGAGAGAGAGAGAGAGAGAGAGAGAGAGAGAGAGAGAGAGAGAGAACTAATCAATAAATGAGCAAATAAACTGAATAGACACTTTGCAGAAAAAATAAATATGGATGTCCAATAAGTACATGAAAAATATTCAACATCCCTAACAATTAAAGAAATGCAAATTGAAACTACACTAAGATTCCATCTCACTCTAGTCAGAACAACAATTATCAATAATACAAGTAATAATAAACGTTGGTGAGGATGTTGGGGGGGAAGTTTCATTTACACATTGCTGATGGGATTGCAAATTGGTGCAACCCTTCTGAAAAGCAATATGGAGATTCCTCAGAAATCTTGGAATGGAACCACCAATTGGTTGACCAAAGTATCCCACTCCTCAGTATATACCCAAAGGACTTATAATCAGCATACTACAGTGACATAGCCACATCAATGTTTGTCTCAACTCAATTCCCAATAGCTAAGCTATAGAACCAACCCAGATGTTCTTCAACAACTGAATGGTTAAAGAAAGTGTGGTATATATGCACAAAGAAATATGACACACCTTTAAAGAAGAATGAAATTATGGCATTTGCAGTAAATGGATGTAACTGTAGAATATCGAGCTAAGTGAAATAAGCAAATCCCAAAAAAACCAAAGGACCAATGTTCGGTCTGATATGTGGATGCTAACGCACAGTAAAGGACCAGGGTTGAGGGAAAAGAATAGAAGTTTGTTGGATTAGACAAAGGGGAATGAAGAAAAGGGAGGAAAACGGGAATACAAAAGACAGTAGAATAAATCGCACATAACTTTCGTGTGTTGATATATGAATATACCACCAGTGTAACTCCACGTCATGTTCAACAACAAGCATGAGATTTTATTTACAATTAATTATACTCCATGTCAAAATACACTCTACAGTTATATATATATATATATATATATATATATATATATATATATATATATATATAGAGAGAGAGAGAGAGAGAGAGAGAGAGAGAGAAGTTTTTTAAAAAGAAGAAAAAAAGCATTGGACTCAACCATTTGACTTCAGAACCATTTGAACTTATGACAGACTTACCAATCTTGAAAACCATCTTAAATAAACTTGAATGTGAAAATAATCGTTTTGAAGTTTAGAAAAAAACCTCTTTCTAGAAAACATTTTCCTAAATTGTTTCAACTTCAGAATCACATGGAAGTTTAACAAAGATACCTGAGTTATGATTCAGAGATTCAGATTAATGAAATTGTGGTGCTACCTGAGCAAAGGGATTCTTAAAATCTCTGCCTTGTTCTCACCGTGAGTTTATCAACTTAATGACTATGCAGATCTTGTTTATGTGAGATGTTCCTAGGGAACCAGGGTAAAAAGCTTTGTGCAAACAGACACAATTATGCTGTATGTAATTCCCATTATTGTATGTGTGGGAATCATGCATTTAAATTAGCACTTTTTTTTTTTTTTGGTCTGTGAATCCTCCCCTGAAAGCAACAAAAACATATTCAAAGAAATCTTCTCAAAATATAAAATTTTCCTAAGAAATGTTAATTTTAAAGATTAAATTTTAATTTTTTTTTAAATTGATGATGAAGATGAAGAGGAGGAGGAGGAGGAGAAGGAGGAGGAGGAGGAGGAGGAGAAGGAGGAGGAGGAGGAAGAGGCAGAGGAGGAGGAAGAGAACAAGAAGGAGAAAGAGAAGACAACTGCTCTTTGGATTACATTAGATGCCTCTGAATTATATGAGAATTAATATTTAAGGAATTCAAGAAATGAGACAGTCATTGTGATTATAAAGAAACAATACCTAACAATCAACCACTTCTCTTCCTCTGTGGTCCTTCTCTATCGACAGTTGAAGGGTTGTTATAAAGTTCTTTCAATATCTTTTGGCGTTTGAAAAGTGATATGACTTCTGCACATGGAGAAATTAGGTAAGCAGAGTGAATGCTACCAGGAATGGCCATTTCTGTCCACTCTTGGAGGCAAAACACAAGGTTGTTGGCAGGATTCAAGGAGCTAATATTGATTCTGGTCCCACACCCCCTCTTCTACTGTAATTTGTGCAGGAGGCAAAAATTGGTGGAAAGGCAAGAAAATTTGGATTACTCCATTTATTTCATGTGAATTACTTACTGAATTACTCTTTTATTTTCTGGGAAAGAACCTACTGATCAAAAAACGTAGCATCAGTATCCTGGAAAATTATGAAATTGATCGTTGAAATTAATTATTAGAGTTCAATAAGGAACTAAAGCCACTAAAATTATGCTAACTGGTGCAGAATCCATTAGTTACACTGGAAATAAAGATAGCTTGAAGAGAAAGATGATGCACATGTGTAAAACTCATGCCAGATTCCAAAGAAATGAGCATGATTAAAAATGGAATGAAATTGGAAATTAATACAAAATGAGATCTGTTATGGTTTGGATATAATTTTTCCTCCAGAGTTACTTATATTAGAAGCTTAGTCCCCAATGTTGCAGTATTAAGAGTTGGTAGAACTTTTAAAAAGGTGGGGATTAGTGCATTTCCATAGTAGTATTTATTTATAGTAGCCAAAATTTAAAAAAAAGCCAACTGTTCATCAATTAGCAAATTAATTTAATCCATGAAATGTATTATTCAGCCATAAAAGGAATGCATTACTGACCTATGATCAAATATTGATGAATCTCAAAAACATTATGCTAAATTAAGAAGACCAGATGCAGAAGGTTACATATTTTATAATTCGATTTGTATAAAAGCATAAGGAATTCTGTAGACAGAAAGTAGATAAATGTGTTCTGTTACTATGCCAAGTGTAAGAATATAAATTACTCATAAAGGCTACCTGAGAATTCTTTGAGGCCAATGAAAATTTTTTCAATTAATTACTAGGTTCATAGTTACAGTCTCAAAAATTTGAATATAGGAAAAACTGCTAAGTTGTGTACCTTAAAAGTGTGCATTTTATGGTATATAAAATATGTATTTCCATTTTTTTTTTTGGTATCAAGAACTGGCACTTAACTACCAAGCCACATACCTAACTCTTTTTTATTTTGAGACAGGGTCTTGCTAACTTGTTTAAGGTCTCATTAAATTGCTGAGGCTTGCCTTGAACTTGGGACCCTCTGCCTTAGCCTCCTGAGCACCTGAAATTACAGGCATGTGCATCAAGCAGGGATTACACATCTCATTTTTTAAAGAGGTATCCCTGAAAAGATCAAACATTCTGAAAATAATTTAATTGTGGTCTGTGACACAACTCAGGATTGTTTATAGGAATTTTAAAAAAAATTCAGCATCTATAAAGTTAAATTTTGCAATATCTAGAGTTAATTATTACCATGTGTAGAAATCAGCAGGGAAATACAACCATAATGAAAAGAAAAACCAAATAAAAACATTCCCAGAATTAGCAGACATTAGAATTAGAACACAAGGACAATAAAACAATATTGTGACTCTATTCCACTTGTCAAAAAATGAAATATTCACAGTACATACAGAATTAATCCATTGAAGTCAAACCTGTAGAGAAGAGAGCTCCAGTCTCTAACATGGAGCACACCTGTAATTCCAGTGCCACCTCGGGAAGCTGAGGTTGGAAGACTGAGAGTCCAAAGCCAGCAAGACACTGTCTCTAAATAAAATGCAAAATAAGGCTGTCCCTGAGTGAACTCCCTGTGTACCAAAAAATAAATAAAAATAAATAATAAAGAAATGTTTGTGAGGCACAAAACAACAAAATAATGTATAAACATTAAAACAACAGGAAAAATATTGAAGCTTTCCATAAATATGGAATATCTCTTCATTTATTTGGTTCTTCAATTTTTAATTTGGCATTTTTCTCATATAGAACTTTAACACATTTTGTTAGCTTTATATGTAAGTATTTTGATCTTTGTCTATGTTTTATTAGCTAAATGATGATGTATTTTTAATTTCAAATTTCATTTTCCATTTCTGATGTTAGTAAAGCAACTTACTTCTGTACATTAACTATATATTGGGGTAATATTTTTTTAAAAAGTCAGTGCCTAGAAAGCCTTGTTTTTCTAGGTAATGAGATAAGAAAATTTCTAAAGAATGGTAAAAGAAATTGAGAGGGGAAGATGGGCACTACCTGTGTATAATTTATTGGCAAATCTCGAATCATATTGCCTCTGCACTCGAAACACACTGAGAATCTGAAGTTTTCTTTATCTTCATAGCATAGCACTATTGTCTCTTCCCCACAATATCTTTGTCCTCTTGACTTTGTCTCATGCCCCTACTTATTATTTTTTAACACAGAATCCAGAATTTCTGCTAAATAAAATGAATATTAAATCAACTATCTGTTCAAAGATTTTCAATGGCTTTCTAGATGTTGAATAAAATGCAAATTTATCATGATCTATAAGATTCGATATTACTTGTCATACAGCAGCTCTGTGACCTCATCCTCTACTGCTTTCTTGTCAAACTCTCACCTTTCAGACAAACTTGATGATTTTTAATCATAACAAAAAATTTCTTTTTTAATATGGGAACTTGCATATCCTACTGTAACTGACTAGGATGGTTTTTCTAAAGGAAACTCCATGGCTTTTTCGATAAATGAAGATCTCTTTTAAAATATCACCATAAGGTTTTTTCTAAATATTATATACAAATGAGTGTTCCCATTTTTGTCATTATTCACCAAAGAGTAAAAATATGCCCTTCCACATATTTATATTTCTATCATCTATCTCCATCTACCAGAAAATTTGGAAAAGACAGACTTTATCACTATTGAACTGCCAGGCAGTCATGTAATCAATAAATAAATACCTGTTTAATAAATAACTATAAACAAAGAAATCGGGAACTGTGTGAATGGTTAAGTATGTAACTAGGATGCAAAAGTAAATTAAAACAAGTAAAATTATGAAGTAATGGTAAAATGAAAAGAGTGATTAATAATCAGAGTGTTGCACAAGTCTATTTATAATAAGTCCAGGAAGCCTGTTTCACAGAACAAGCCTACTTACACACATGTCATCAGGATAGGAAAACAGACAAAAAAAAAAAAAATATATATATATATATATATATATATATATATATATATATATATATATATTTCCCTTTTTTCTGGACCTGTTCTCCATGTTTTTTTTTCTTCCTTCCATTTCTCTTTTACTGATGATTTCAAGTTCAATAGGATTTGAGACAAGTAGATTTTTTTTATTTCAATAATATTTACTCCATGTACTCTATATCAGTAAACTGTACCAGGTACTGATATATAGTGATGGAAAAGACATAACCTCTTCCTTCAAAGAATTTAAAGAATAAGTGCAGATGGCAGTGGCAGTGGAGGTGAAATCTAGCAGGCCTCTGCGTGCTTCTCCAGGTGACTGCCCACTCTAGAGGGCAGCTACACCCTCCCTGGTTTCCTCAGCGGTAATAAAACTATAATAAACTCATGAATTAAAAAAATGTTTCTCCCTGTAATCCTGGCACAGAAGGGCAAATGCCAGATGATCTCACTTTTATGTGTAACCTTCATAATCTGGATCCATAGAAGCACCGAGTAGAATGTGGTTGCAAATGATGAGAGAGGAGATTGGTACTAAGAAGTGGTCCCAGGACAAAATTTAAAACAAAAGAGCTCTTACATGAACTATTGCACAGTAGGATGACTACAGTATTATGCACTTGAATAGTTCTAAATGGTTTTAAGTGTTCTCACTGCAAAAATAAATATATGATATAGTGCACATATTAATTAGCTCATATAAAGAATTCCACCATATGCTGGTAGGATTTCCCCTACCAGCATATGGTGGGGAAACATCAGGTTGTGTACCATTAATACATATGATTTTTTGTTAATTTCAAAAGGAAAAAACAAATTTTTACAGAGCACTAGAGGCAGAAGAAACTTTTTCTAAAAGTGTAAAACCTAATCAAGATGAATAATCAGGCAAGTTGCAATAAAGATGTATTTCTTTTCAAAAAATGTATCCTAGAGCCTTTGGGAAAAAAATTGAAAAATCATAATTCCTTTAACAAATGTATAACTGCTGCAGTCTGGCTGGGCACAATTCAGGAGCCACTTGTCAAAAGAAACAAACTTTATTTTTAGAACCACACAGGCCAAACAAAACAGCTCCACAGGAAAAACCCTCAGAGCCCAACTGCCACCACCGGCTTCCCACAAGCCTCTTACACAAACATAAGCCTCACCACCTCCCACAATCCTCCTGCTCTTGAGGCCGATTGGCTGGGTCACATTGGCGGAGCCAAAGATGTCCCCCAATGAACATCACCTCAGAGGAGCCAATCAGCTAGATGTTGCTGGGGCCGCTGTGAGCCAATCATCAGCTGGCAGTCTGAAAGTTTGCTGACAGCTGGAAGTTTGCTGGGGCCCCTTCGGCTGTGGCTCTCAACATCTCCCCCTCTGTTTAAATAACAAGCATGTGGCTTAGGGACCTTGCCTGCCTTAGGTTGTCCAATAGTACATATGGTCCTTACCCGTTATCAGATGAGCTGACCTCAAGGCGTCAGCCTCCTGTCTTAGGTTGGTACCACTGCAATTGGATCTTACTCATCACTGACTACCAGTCCAGTATACAGGCACACCTGTGGAGAGGTGTTTGTACCAACAGGGGGGTGAGGTTCTTTGCCTCACCTCTGTTGGCCCCCAAATTTTAGCTGAACGATCATGACAAACACACAAACAGACCCCCGACTCCAGACAATTACTGGGTCAGGACCTTTACATTGTCCTGTTAGAATATCTTTCCAAAGTACCTTGGGCTTATGTACATTTTTTGGACACATATGTCTTTCCACAGCACTAAGTCCTGATGAATCCAAATTTTAAAAGTTTAGAGTAAAAAGGGTTATTTTTAGTTTATCTTTGGGGAATATATACCCCTTCCCAATTCCATCCTTTTGCTTTAATAAGTACATTTTAATAGTTTGATGAGCTCTTTCAACTATGCCTTGTCCCTGTGGATTGTATGGGATTCCTGTTATAAGAGTAATGCCAAATGATGAGCAAAATTGTTTAAAAGAGGTAGAAATATAACCAGGGGCATTATCAGTTTTTAAATGTTTTGAAATACCCACAGTGGCAAAATTTTGTAAGCAATAAGCTATAACATCTTTAGTTTTTTCTCTGGCATGAAGGGAGCCCATCAAAAATCCAGAAGAAGTATCAACTATAACATGCAAATATTTTAATTTTCCAAATTCTGGCAAGTGTGTGATGTCCATCTGCCAAATATGGTTAGGTATCAATCCTCTAGGATTGACTCCAAGATTAACTTGTGGTAAAAATGTCACACAATTTTGACATTGTTTTATTATTTGTCTAGCTTGTTCCTTAATTATTTTAAAATGCTTTTGTAAAGTATTAGCATTGACATGGAACCTTTTTTGAAAATTTATAGCTTCTTCTAGTGTAGAGAAAATAAGTATGTCATGTGTAGTTTTATCTGCTAAATCATTGCCCAAACTAAGGGATCCAGGCAATCCTGTATGTGCCCTGATATGTCCTATAAGAATGGATCTTTTCTGTCCCAGATTAGACTTTGTATAGTGGAAAGCAAAGAGAAAACAGTAGAGGAAGGGGAAATCCTACCAGCATCTTCAAGGGATACTATAGCATTAACTATATAATGACTATCAATAAATAAAGTAAATACAGAATCTTTAAACATCACAAAAGCTTGTAATACTGCATTAAGCTCTACCTTTTGAGCTGATTGTTTGGGTACTAAAAATTTAAAAGTTTGATCAGGTGTAACTATTGCTGCTGTACCATTATTTGACCCATCAGTGAATATATTTGGAGCATTCATAATAGGTGTTTTTCTTGTCATTTTTGGAAAAATTACAGGATGCAATGACCAAAAAGACAATAAAGGATTAGATGGTAAGTTGATCTACTCGTATTTGAATTTTTGGTGGATGGATCATGGTTGAGGATAGTAGAACTCCTAAATAATTAATTGGAAAATTTAATTGTACTTTATCTATTGCTATCTCTAGATTATAATTTTTTAAAAAGTTTGTGTGGCATAACATTCTAGCAATATGTTTTCAGTTTTGTGTGCTAATAATACATCATCCATATAGTGAAATATTTGTAGTTCAGGATTTTGATTTCTAAGTGGCTGGATTACTTTGTTAACATAAATTTGACACATAGTTGGGCTGTTAGCCATCCCTTGAGGGAATAATTTCCATTCATATCTCTGATCAGGACCTTCATGATTCAGTGCAGGGATAGTAAATACAAGACGTGGACTATCCTCAGGATGAATTGGAATTGAAAAAAGCTATCTTGAATATCTATAACTAAAACATACCAAGTTTTTGGCAAAGCAGACAATTGAGGAATCCCCGATTTAGCAGGTCCATAATAACATCTCAATATTAATGGCTTTTAAATCTTGCAATAATCTCTATGTACCAGATTTCTTTTTGATGACAAAAATGGGAGTTTTATGGGGAGATACAGAAGATTGTATATGTCCTTCCACTAATTGTTGTTGGACCAGATCACGGGCTGCTCCTATCTTTTCTTTAGTCAGGGGCCACTGAGGAACCCATACTGGTCTTTCTGATTTCCATGTAATTTTTATTGTTTCAGTGGCCCTTTCTGAAAATCCAAACCATGTCTGTCTGTTCCTTGATCTATTTGTATTGGTGCTGCTATACCTTGTTCCTGTTTTTCTAATCTTTTTCCTTTCCTAAAACCTTGTCTAGTCATAATAGTGGGTGCATTTTGATTGATGTTATTTGTTAATGTCAAACCTAATTGATCTAGGACATCTCGTCCCCATAAATTTACGAGAAGATGATCCAATACAAATGGCTGTATAGTTCCTTCATATCCTTCAGGATCCTTCCAATCTAATACCATTGCACTTCTATGGGGATTAGTCGCCACTCCTAGGCCTTGAAGCATTTGATTGGCTTTTTTTAATGGCCAATGTTTTGGCCATTCTTGACAAGAGATGATGCTAAGGTCTGCACCTCTATCCAGTAGCCCATTAAATTCATGTCCTTGAATATTTAGTTTTAGCATGGGGCGAGAATCTAAATTTATTTATTTATTTATTTTTTAAAGAGAGAGTGAGAGAGGAGAGAGAGAGAGAGAGAGAGAGAGAGAGAGAGAGAGAATTTTTAATATTTATTTTTTAGTTCTCTGCGGACACAACATCTTTGTTGGTATGTGGTGCTGAGGATCGAACCCCAGCCGCACGCATGCCAGATGAGCGCGCTACCACTTGAGCCACATCCCCAGCCCAAGAGAATCTAAATTTAAATAAAGCATAGCTCAATCTACACCTGTGAAGCCTAATCCCTGGGAACCTCTTTCTACAGCACAACTGGAAAATTTATCATGTAGGCTTGGTATTATTAGTAACTGTGCTATTCTATCTCCTTGTGAAATTACTAATATACCCTTTGGAGAACTGGCTATAATTTTTATTTCACCTTCATAATTGGGATCAATTACCACAGGACTTATCATAGTCCTTTTAGAGTAGAAGAGCTGCGTCCCAATAATAAGCCTACTGTTCCTTTGGGAAGAGGTCCTTTTATCCCTGTGGAAATGATTTGAACTCCCATCTCTGGAGTTAGTACTGATCTGGAAGAGGTTCAGATGTCCAACCCTGTGCTCCCTCTGGTTTGTCTGATGAGGGATCTGATGGACAATGTGTCCTGGGCACTACCTTGATGGGGTTGCTGGGTTCCTTCAGTGCTCCGTATATTTGTTTTTGGGCCCTGGAGCATTGGGCCCCCCTGTTCATTTTTTGGCAATGGAGCCTGATGCCTTTCTCCAAGATATAATGGATAAACACCTGGTCCTTGTTCATTTTTTGATAATGGAGTACCCACTATGGTGGTTTGAGAACAGCAGTCATTAGCCCAATGTCTCCCTCTGTGGCATCGTGGGCAAATACCCGGTATTCTACTCCTTTGATACCTAGTTTTGTTAAATCCTCCTCCTAGGGGGCAATTCCTTTGAAAATTTCCTGTTTGTTCACAATTGTAGCATGTTCTTCACCTCGCATCTAAAGCCTGTTTTAGTGCAGCTGCCACAATTTGCCCTTGTTCATTAATGTCTCTGGCATCTAAAGCCTGTTTTACTGCAGCTGCCACGACTTGCTCTTGTTCATTAATGTCTCTACATAATTTAATATATGTGTTGAAATCTTCATGTTTCCATGGTCTAATGATATCTCTGCACCAATGATTTGCTTGGTCATAAGCCAGTTGTTTTATTAATGGCATTGCTTGTTATGTATTCCCAAAAACTCTGGTAGCTGTTTGAATAAGCCTATCTACAAATTCAGCATAAGATCCATTAGCTCCTTGTATTATCTTAGATAATTGACCTTGTAAACCTCCATGTCCTTGTAAAGTCTTCCATGCCCTAACCGCCTCTACAGCAATTTGTGTGTATACGCCAGGATCATATGCAATTTGTTGCTGCTGATCCTCATAAGGTCCCTTTCCTAACAACATATCTAGATTTTCTGAGGATAACCAGCTGCTGCATTTCAAATGTATAACTATCTCTTACTTTGAATAATTCAATTTTTTTTCTGTATTGTCCCCCAATATTATCTACAATTTTTATATCAAATAAGAATAGTAAAAATTGTATAATGTGGGAATTGTCCTCAAACCTAAAACTTGTTAAAAACATAATTTGTCAGGTCTAACTAGGACCCACTGTCAGCACTAAAGAAAAGTATGACTAGTCTGAAATTGTGATGATATTGTACATTTTATAAACTTCTTTATTTTGCCAAGGTTTTCTTTGTAATAATTGAGCATCCCTAATCTGAAAAATCTCAAATCTGAGTTGGCTTAAAATCTGAAACTTTGAGAACTATCAAGTCTCCCTTTTCCACTCTACAAATGGGCCTCATGTGATAGATTATAGTCAAAATACAGATGCACTACATCTATTGCATAAAATTGTCTTGAGACTACATTTATAAGGTATATATGAAACAATTATTTTTTTGCCATCCATCCACAAAATATCCTATTATAAATATGAAAATAGTCCAATTTAAAAATAATTCAAAATCTGAAACACTTTTGGTCCCAAACATTTTAAATAAAGGATACTCAATCTATGTATCACATGTTTAATTATCACAGTGACTCATCTTTGCAAAGGAGAATTAATGGTAGTGAGAAAAGCTATCATTGAGCATAGGATATGACCACCATAAAAAATTCTGTCTGGACCACAGATTTTCCAAAAACTAATAGGTTACTTCTACAGTTTTAAATTTTACTGTTTTCTTCATATATAAAACTATTTTAATATAATTAAAAAGTTATGCTATCTGGAAAATTCAGAGAAAATATCCCTCCTCCAATTAGAAAGCTGTGAATCTGTCATGACAGCAAATAAATGTTGCCACTCAGGAATATAAAGAAAGCTAGACATCTAAGCAACTTTACCTTTTGCAATTTGAACTAGGATTCATCTCATAAAGAATAGTAGGTAATTATCTAATTATATTCTTAAACTCTAATGGCTGAATTAAGCTGCTTTTTTCTTAACATCAAGAAATATGTTCAAACGAAATGCCATTAACATTCACTTAAAAAGTATGTAAAAACTTTTTGTGCCAAATTATCCCACTGTGTCAATTTTCTGAAATGTATAGTGTCATCTTTCTTTTGATCTTTTTATATCTTTGATATATTGAGTGTTTTTGATCAGCAGTAGCTTAAGCTCTGCTAAAGACAATATTCACAGAATTGATGGGTTGAATGTATTTATTTCTAAAAATTGTGCTGTCTATTGGTGTATTTATTTCCAAAATGTCTCAATTTGCTTGTTTAAACTTTTTATTGTGTTAAAAAGACCATAACATTAAATTTTTCATCATGACTACTTTATAAGTAAACAATTCTGAAGTGTTAAAGAGTATTATTATGCAACAGATTTCTGGACCTTTTTTGTCTTGCAACACTAAAACTATACTGATTAAACAATAATATCCCCTCTACCTTTTTTCTGTTTGTATGATTTTGACACCTTCAGACACTTGGCACAAGTGGAACTATACAGTATTTGTCCATTATATTACTGGCTTATTTCACTTATCATAATGTACTATAAACTTACTAATGTCATGATAGCCTATTTTCTTTATCCATTCATCTACTGATAGAATTTTGGATTGAGTTACTATTTTGGTATTATAAATAATGCTGCAAAATATGAATGTGCAAATATTTCTTCAATATCTTACTTTTAATTCTTTTGCATATATACCCAGAATTGGAATTGTTAGATGATACCTTTGTTAGATCATACTTTTGTGTATGGATATTCAGCTTTCCCAAATGACAATTTAAAGTAACTTTTATATTGTTTGCAATAATGGATACACCATTTTTATTCCCACACAAGTGCGCAAGGATTCCAGTTTCTCTCTATCCTTGCCAAAACTTGTTCTTTACCATTCCTTTGAAAGTGGCTTGCCATAATGGATGTGAAATAGTATCTCTTGTGGGTGTTGATTTGTATGTCATAAAATTAGGTATATTGAGTATCTTTATATATATATATATATATATATATATATATATATATATATATATATATATATATACTTATGGGTCTTTTGTATATCTTACTTACAGAACTGTCTATTCACATCCTTTGACCATTTTTTAAGATGATGTTTTGTTATTGTTACTGTTGAGTTATAAACATTCTTTATATGGTATTGACCTATTATTGGATATATAATTTAAAAATGTTTTCTAGGTTGCCTTTTTATTTTGTTTCCTTTGATGCACGGAAGTTTTCGAGTTTAATTTAGTCTCATTTTTTTATATCTGTTTGCTTTTGTTGCCTATGATTTTGGTGTCACATTCAAGAAATCATCTCCAAATTCAATGCCCTGAAGCATTTCTCCTTGGTTTTCTTTTAGAAATTTTACAATTTTTGTATTAATTAATGTAGCTCATGTAACTTTTTAAATTTGATATATTTGAAGGTCCAATTTCATACCTTTGTGTATGGATATTCAGCTTTCCCAAATTTAGTTGTTGAAATTATCCTTTCCACTATGTAGTCTTGGTACCTTATGGAAAATCATTTGGGCATATATGCCATGTGTTATTTTCAGTCTCTGTGTTCTGTTTTATTGATCTATATAATTGCCTTTATACCAATACCATGTTATCTTTATGTGAGTGCTTTGTAAAATGTTTTGAAAGTGTGAGACTTCCAAATTTGTTCTTTTATTCCTATATTATTTTTGATATTTGAGGCCATTTGAGACTTCATATGAATTTCAGATTTTTTTGTTATGTTTCTGCAAAAATGCCATTTGATTTATGATAGGTATTTCATAGAATCTTCACATTGTTTTTGGTAGAATAGACATTTTCATAATACTAATTCATTTGATGCACAGGCACAAGACTACTTGTATTTTTATATTTCCCTTTTCTGCTAAATTTCCCCCTGAGTATGGAGATTTAAATATTATTGTGATATACAAAGACTTCACAAAATAATTTTGAGCCTGATTACGGAACTAAAGGGTTATTTATGAATGAGGTACTTCACAGATGGGGAGGATTTTAGTCATCTCTCAAACTTGGCTCAATAAAGAGAGATTTTCAGGGGCTTTTTTGTTGTAAAAGAAAAGTCCACAAACATAATAGCTTGAGATGGCATGCATTTACTTTTTCATAGATTCTTAAGATCAGAATACAGGACACAATTTAAATAGGTCCTCTGCTCAAATTCTCACAAGTTTGACATGAATGTTTTGCTGTGTAAAATTTTATTGAAATGTTACTCCAGGTCCATAAGAATTCAGGACTTTGCAGTTGTAGGAAAGGGACCCTTAGCTTTTAGAGGCTACCTATTACTCCCAGCCACATGGCCCTTTCCATATTGGCTTATAGAAGGCCAACAGCATACCTCTTGTGGCTTTTTAAAATGCCCTCCATAATAGGCTTGCCTGATGAAATATAGCCCTCCCAGCTTACCTACCTTGTAATTACTGAAAAGTCAACTGATCATCAGTTTAATTACTTCTTCAGAATGCAATGTGATTTAATCACAGGAGCAATATTTCATCGTGTTCACACATCTTGCTCATAAGCAAAGGAAATTACATACAATATGTGCACCAATGGAAAGAAATCATGCCAACAGCTGAGCCAATGGCCTATTTGTTGCAAATCCTCTCAGTTAATGCTTTTCTCCTAATTCATAGGCAGGACATCATCAGGTTTCCCCAAACATACATATGTTTGCTTAAATCAGAAAACATATATGGAATGTGTTGGTTTCTTTGTGGTAGATAAATACATAAGCCTGTACACTTGGTTATATTGATGCCTAAATGGAAAACTGAAATACTCCTAAGATGTGAAATTTAAAATAGCATTCAACTATTTCTGAGTTGTGTTAAAACTCACTCTTAATTTTTCACTCATTTGAGAGTCAAAATACTAAAGTATTGATATAAACAAAACAAACTAATTCTGGTATATGATGTCCCTCCTTTTCTGAAGTCCTGCCTTTTGTGAAATCCTGTTTAATTTTAGATGAGAATTGTAGCCGGTGAAATTATAAAAAGCTCAGAAATCGGGACTTTTGAGACTATCAAACATTCAGGTACTAACATTATTTCTTAAAATTAATGGAACAATTTAGAGCTCTCAGACCACTTTTGTACCTCTAGAATCCAAGCACTAACTTCAGAGATAATGTCATATGAAGTAAGAAAAGGAGACAAAATAAAGTTCATTTATCAGTGATCAGCAGGGTTGAAAATTTTGAGAAGCAAATATTATTTATGAGAGATTTTCACTTGAGTCTATTTTTGAGGATACTATTAAAGTTTAATAATATTGGTATATAAATAGAATACCTCATTTGATAAACATCCTCTGAATCTTGGATTCTGATTCACATTCTATCACAATCATATGTTGTTTATACTGAAAGTAAGTTGTGAACATGGTTATCACCTAAGAGTTTGTTGTGATTACAAATTCTTGAGCTCCATCTCACACCTACTAAATCTGTTTTAAAATTTAAAAATATCCCCAAATGATTCAGAAACATTAACACTTGAGAATCAAGGCCAGTGATCATAGTCATCACTTTCCTCTTTTGAAAATCTTGGATGAAATTGCTTGTGTAACATCTTTGTTCTGTGGTTCTTCTTTTTCCAATCATTTGGAAGTCTTTTGAGAATACACATTCCAAGGCAATGCCACTAGAGTTCTTATGACCCAAACTTTGAAAAGACAGTGTTCATGGTTTTGGATAATCTCTATAGGTTACTCTGATGGGCAACTAGGTTTGGGGCATGTTGAACTTGATGATGTCTATGATATTCTCTAGCTGAAAAATAATAAATCTTCATAGTTATATATGTTTCTACTTCAATATATGTATTATCCAATCAATTTAAATAACTCTTCAGAATACAGTGTCTATTTGATTAGAAATAAATTGCTATAGTGCCAGTTTTCCAGGAAGGGCTAACTATAATTGAACAAGAAAGGTTTAGTTTTTGGAGTTTATAGGCAGAGGAATAAATAAGGTTCATCGAATGGATTCTTTCCCCTCAGCCTCTGCAAAGACAAATGTTCATAAAACTTAAAATTAATAGAGATATGGAGAACTCTGTTTTCTCCAGACCTCCTACACAAGAGCTGTAAGGTCATTGAAGCTTCCTGTGTCTTCTGCAACCATCTTTCACTTTAAGGTGGTTAACCAGAAATCAACTTTTATTGTGCTGTTTTTTCAATTTTTTATGAACCTACAATTCTTTACATTTTTCTGGCACATAATTTAGAGTTTATGTACACATGGAAGTTTTATCATACTATTATTTAGTAAGCTGGTTTCCATTATCTTTACTCAAATTAGGCTGGTGGCACTAAACACTTTCAATTTCATTACATCTTTCACAAACATTAAGGATGGTATCGTGGACCATTGCAGTTTATTTTAAACATGATATTAGATAGTCATGTAAATATACAAAGGAAAGATACAATAAAGAAGGCAATGTCTACTTTTCAAACTATATCCAAAGGTTTTCATTTATTTGTTACCTATTTCCTTATCATTGCTTTTCTACTCAATAACTAGATAAACTAGATTTATCTCTTAATTTAATTCTGATGCTGAATATAATTCATTTATAGTATTAACTTATTGTCTTGATTTTTATATTATAAAATATGTAGAAAAGTAGGATATCATGTAAAATGGCTTTCTATATAAAATCATATATTAAGCACCTAGAATGTGTCATGTAATTTGCTACATCATTTGCTCAGTTTATTTTCCATTTAATCTTCACAATGGCAACATAAGTTAGGTACTATTATTTGTGAGTCATATTTTCAAAAGAAATATGTAGAAATACGTTTTATCCATGAACATACAGCAAATTTAGATTTTGTACTAGAAAAAAAGTGACTTTTACTGCATATTAGCAATAACAAAGGGGTCAAAGCAGAAAGAGATCCCAAGTGTGGCAGTTTAGTATGTTAGAGGGTATAATCCTTTAGTGTTCCAGCTAAAATTGCTGTCTACACAACCTAATAGACACTCAAACACATCTTGAGTTAATGAATAGGAGCCAGAATATGTGAATAAGCACTTAATCTGGAAGACTGTCCAGCCTCCACATGACCTGGCTGACCAAGGTTATCCTCCTAACTACTTGCAGACCCTTGCCATTACTATCCTCCACAAGCATCATCCTCTCCTTTTCATCCAAGTCAGATCATTTGATGAAGTACCGAGTCCATCTATATTCTTTGCTACCTAAAGGAACATAACTTCATAGTATGCACAACTGAAGATTAAAGGAGAGATTTCATAACAATATTGGGTTCTCAGCAAATGAGAAACCTAGGTTTACTATTTCCTGCATCTTGTCTACTGTGGTAGATTTTGAGGCAATATGATAAAGTGCTCAGTTATTAAGAAGCTAGAGCAGTCAGGTTGAACCAACGTAATTCCCCTACTTGACTGACTTCATAGTATTCAGTAGTGGTTCATTCCCACCTCAAATGGCTTTTTGTTCTGAGCATGGATATTGAAAATGAACCAGATAAACTATCATTTCCAAATGAGGGTTATATGGGTGGGGAGCATGTTTATATTGTTATATGGAAAATTACTGAAGGAAATAGATGACTCAGCAAAAAAAAAAGCCTTAGTTCTGAATTCTGAATGTTCTGGGTAAATGAAGGATTAAAATTTGGTCTAGAAGTTGGAAAAGGGAAGTCCTCTAATATCAATGTGTTGAGTTTCCTTTGGAGATAATATATTTTTCTGTCATCATCAGTGTTTAATTAAAGACAAAGTGAAATAATTTAAATGCAAAGGAGTTATATAGAAAGCATAATGCTTAAAGACTATTTATAATCAGATTTTTAACACTTTATGATTCTAAGTGAGTATTCTCTGTGCTATCCTAAATATTTTAAACTTTATATTTCTAGATGAAGGATGAGAGAACAGAGAGACTTAGAAGAAATCTAGGATAATGAAAGATTTTGATTTATATATTATATTTCAAAAAGAGTTAAATATATATTAAAATATTAGTGTTCTTATTTTAAATAGCTTTGGTAAGATTTTAGTGATTGAGAGATAAACAGAGAGAAATAAAGACAAATATGAATGTATCTATTATTCCGTATCCATTTTTATAAGTTCAATGTTTTTAAAAGCAAAACCTATTTCAGTATTTTTCTTACAAGCACATGGAAGGACATAAAAACATGTTAAATTTCATAACTTTCTTTTTGTGCTATAAAAAAAATTATATGTCAAAAAAAGAAAAAAAATGGGAAGGTAGTTCAGATTTTCTCATTCAATCCATTATATATGATGTTCCAATAAAATGTAGTTGTTTTATAATAGTTTTTATAATGGCTTATATAGAAATCATGTCTTTATAGCTTTGATTGTAATTGAAATCTTGACAAGATTTATTTTTGATTGTGTCATTTTAAAGTTAATTTTGATTACTTAAAATTTCCTAAAGTGTCTGTTCATTAAAATTTCAAGCACTTCTGCATATAGTAAAATATTAACTTTTTCTACAATTTATACAAATTCTATATCTGTGTTTTACTGTTTTCATAGCTAAGTTTCAAATTTAATCATTACAACTTATGAATTTTCTTTGAATTTTCTAAGTAATATATAATTACATGGATTTGCATATTGTTTTTTCTTCATATTAAAAACACCATGTTAAAAACCAAGATAGAAAGGCTACATGCTGGATGTTTCAACTCTGTGACATGAGAGGTCAAAATGCAGCAAAAAGGATTTTTAGGGCAGCCAAACTACACTGTGGGATGATATTGATCCTATTTTGTAGACATGGAGTTAAAGAACTAGTGTGACATCATGTACAGCCACAAGAATGGGATCTTAATTGGAACAAGTTATATTCCATGTATGTATAATATGTCAATAAATACTCTACTGTCATGCATATCTAAAAAGAATAAATAAAAAAGAGAAAAAAAAAGAACTCATGTGAGTTTGTGCAAGGAGAATACTGAATATTGTTTTTTTCTTGCTGATGCAGTGTTTTTGTAAATATTCAGTTGGAGCTTCTGTGCTTCCCTCAATTGGAAATGACATTAGGATCTCTGGCATTTTGTATGAGGAAGATACTATCTTTTGCTAAGTTATATAGAGTACAAAGAGCTATTTAAAAAAATAAACACTTCAGATGACTCCTTTTCATTATTTTCAATACCCTTATCTTGGAGCATAAGGTTACAGTATAATACAGACATATATTTATTTTGTATTACAGTACATACCACTTTTGTTTTTTTTTTTTTTTGGTTTGGTTTGGTTTTTGGTTAATATTGTCTTGACTGGTATGACGTCTGAAATTAAAAGCTGATTTTTTGTCAATTAAAAAAATAGTATAGAGAGATGGGAAAGTCCAGGGATTCATAATGAGTCATCCACCAAGTCCTATCCAAGACTTCTGTTCCTCTTAATTTTTATTTTTTTTCCTGTTGATTTTTTGAAATATGACTGACATACAAAAAGCACCATATTTTAATATGTATAACTTGATATGTTTGAAGATAAGAATTTATCTGAACTATCAACACAATCTATGCTATAAACATAGCTCTCATCTGTAAAATCTTTAACTTTTGAGAAAAAAAATTGCATTAAGATTTTAACCAGGCACGGTAGCACATGCTTGTACCAATGGCTCAGGAGGCTGAGGCAGAAGAATTGTGAGTTCCACACCAGCCTCTGCTTTAGCAATACCCTAAGCAAATTAGCAAAGCTCTGTCCTTAAATAAATTATTAAAAGGGGCTGGGGATGTGGCTCAGTGGTTTGCCCCTGAGTTTGAGCCCTGGTACCAAAAACCAAAAACCAAAAAAAAAAAAAAAGATTTTAAATATAAGGAAGTGGTGATCAAAATTTAATTTTCTGTCTCATAACTGCTTGTGGTATTTTTTGAAGTTCAAGAAATATGATAAATATTTGTGTGGTTCTGAATCTACATAATTTTAATCAGATGGCTACTTCAAATATTAGAATGTAGAATAAGAAATAGTCCCACTGGGATGTCCAATGTTTGAAGAGGAATTGGAGGTAAAGTCTAATATTTATTCCTGATGGTGCTTTGGCTTGCTATATTCAGTTGTGATTTTTATCCAGTTTTTTTTATAATTTTAATGGGCACATTGTGATTCAATGAGTCTTGAATTTATCCCAAGATTCTGCATTTTTAACAAACTCTCAGGTAATGTGCAGTGGCAAGTCTGAGCTTGTTAGAGAGTGGTTTTTAATATAGCTGAATGCTTGCAATATCTGGAGACTTTTTAAGAACACAATTGGAATATGAGAAAAGTTATTGACTTTAGTATTTTCTGAAGCTCTGAAGGAGATGCTAATTGCTTCTCAGGGTCAAATTTCACTGGCAATAAAATTTCAACCACTCTTCAAACTCCAAGTCAGTTTTCCTCCTTCATAATCTTCTCCTTTATGAACTCTTCCCTATCAATTCCACATTTCACATTTTTCCTTGGCAGTCTGCAACACCTTCTAGTCAAAGTCACAAGATGTACCCTTACTTTTATGAATTCATTGCATAGTCAATGTATTAATCTTGTATCTCCAGTAATTACCTATGCAGTAAACACTCAATGCAGTTGTACATGAACTGATGGAGTTCTCATTAGCAAGAAACAAACTTCTCAATTAGTAATAACTAATATTTGAAAAGCAATTTCACATATTTGTGTTTTTTTCCAAAGAAACCTTCCATTTTAAGTTCTTTTCATATCTCAGTAAACAGAGAGGTGAAGTAATCTTTAACATTGATAGTAAGTGCTAGAGTAAATGTCATAGACTGGTTATTTGACAATTACCATTTCACTGGAGTGAGATGATATCTCAGTGTAGTTTTGATTTGCAATTCCCTGACTGCTAAGGATGTTGAATTTTTTTGTGTGTATTTGTTGGCCATTTGAATTTCTTCTGTTGAGAAGCATCTGTATTATTCTTTTTCCCATTTATTAAATGGTTTATTTGTTTTTGTGGTGGTAAGTTTTTTGAGTTCTTTATACATTCTGAATATTCACGCTCTATCTGAAGAGCTGGAGGCAAAGATCTTCTCCTATTCTGTAGGCTCTCTTCACATTCTTTATTGTTTCCTTTGTTATGCAGAATTTCATGATATCCTTATTATTTTAAAAATATTTTACTCTGGGACTTTAGGAGTCTTTTTAAGGAAGTCATTTCCTTTGCCAGTAGTTTGGAGTGCTGGGCCTACAATTTTTCTAAATGTTGCAGAGTCTCTGATAAAATTCTTACGTCATTGATCTACTTTGAGTTGGCTTTTGGGGAGGGCAAGAGATAGGGGTTAATTTTATTCTGCTATATAAGGATTTCCTGTTTTCCCAGCACCATCTGTTAAAAAAGCTATCTTCTCTCCAGTATGTGTCTTTGGCACTTTTGTCTGTTATGAGATACCTGTATTTATATGGGATTGTCTCTGTGTCTTCTATTCTATACCATTGCTCTTCAGAAAAAAGTGTTGGTGAGGATATGGAACAATGGTATACTTATACATTTTTGGTGTGACTGCAAAAAAAGGGCAACCATTTTAGAAAACATTATGGATATTCCTCAAAAAGCTAGGAATGGAATCACCCCATGACCCAGCTATTTCACTCCTCAGTGAGATCTAAAATTAGCACAGTATAGGGATATTGCCACATCAATGTTTATAGCACAGTTCACAAGAAGCAAGCTATGCAACCAATCTAGGTGCCCTTTAAAGCTGAATGGATAAAGAAAATGTGGTATATAAGCACAAAAGAATATTTTAAAGAAAGTTTGATATTTGCTAGTAATTAGATGGAAATAGTCAACATGATGCTAAGACAGATAAGCCATACTCAGAAATCCAAAGGACAAATATTTTCTCTGATATGTGGAAGCTGATTCAAAATAAGGAGAGAGAAAGACAGGTGAGGGAAAAGGGAAGGAATTCCATCCAAAGAGAAGAAAGATCTGTGAATGGGAGAGATGGATTAGAGTTAGAGGGAAAAGGGAGAGAATAAGAAAAGTCAATGGAATGAATCTGACCTAACTTTTCTATGTACACATATAAAATACCACAGTGAATATCACCATAATGTATATGTACAAGATAATAATTTTAAAAAAATCTCTAAGTAAATGGCAGAAAGATGGTAGAATAGAGGAAAGAGAACAGGGGGAGGAAGGAGAGGAAGGATTGAGGAAGTACTGGGAACTGAATTAGAGCAAAATATATTCCATGCTTTTCTAATCATAAAAGTCTAAATTAACTTCAATATTATGTATAATTAAAAAGAACCAATAAATTAAAAATTAAAGCAGTAAAAACACAAAACTGGTTATTTGATTTTAAATACAGTGCTTATGTGTTTCCCATTACACTACATCCTATTTGTATCATCTAAGAAAAAATAATGGATATAATTTATGTTCCCTTAGCAATCAGATAAAATTCCCATTCATTGATTCTTTTAAAGCAATCTGTATCTATCTTGATAACAAAGTTTTGCCAAGGAGTTTATTTGAATTAATCAGTATGGATATTAGAACAGGCAAATAATTTTGCCAGAAACTCCTTGGTTCAGCTTGTGGGGGAATATGAGTTTAAAACATCTGTGTGGATGTCTTCCAAAATTCTAATTGTCCTTAAACTTTGCATCATTTCTTTAGGAATAATACATACTTGCATATTCATATGTGCCAAAAGTCAGGCATGTTCTCAGCTTGTTTACATCATTTTAATGCTCAACATAGCCAAAGAAGAAAGTATGACTTCAATTCCCTTTTTTTTGAAGAAGTAAGTACAGGAACAGACTTGTTAAGTAACTTTCTTAAAGACATGTCATTCATTAAATGGCAAAGCTATTACTAAAACCTGGTCAGTCTTCACCATTCATCCTCTAATTCAGTAATGAGAAAAATTTTATAAACTTTTATTTTAACAGAGCCTTAATCAGTCAATAACTGTCTATGGTTCCTTTCCTCACTGGAATGGCTGAGTTTAGCCCAATGTATAAGGGTGAAGTCTAGAATATGTACTGTGCGGATCTTTACAGAAAATGTTTGCAGATGCCTCCTTTAAACTAATGTCCAATTAGTTAAATACTGAAGTATGTGTTGATCATTGATGCTATTCTACCTATGGGGTACTTAATTTTTTCAAATACATATTTAGAAGCATAAGTTTGCACAATGCTTTCATCTTTTATTTAAATCACCTTTGAATTCTTTAGCTAAATAAGTATCACAATCATTTTATAAAATAGGAAGGTCAATAATTATTTTCCCCTTTAAAAAGATAAGAAAACTCAATGCAAATAAACGTAATGTTCGCGAATCTCATGATGAAGACCTCCAAATTTTGAGTCTATGCCACCTGATATCATGAGGCTAATGCTATCTCAGTATATCACTAAATTTTACAACAGCTTTAATAGACTCATTTTTATCTAGTAAATAGGTAGATCTTGCCTTTTCTGGATTTGCATAGGCTTTTCATACAGGTTATTCCATCCCAGTCTCCTAGCAAACCTGAGATATGTGCAATAATTAATGTTACTTAACATTAATAAAGATGTTAATGATAAAACTGAAAGTTACATGGCAAAAAGTATATTGCAGATGGCAGTTAAAATTACTAATTAGATGATATTAAGATAAGGAGTTTATCAGGATAAGCCAGGAAACTACATGAGTCCTTACAAACAGTTTTCTCTGCCTGGTGGTAGAAAAGAAAGCCTGAGAGGCAAAAAATGTAAGAGCCATTCAACCAGAGGAATACAGCTACTGTTCTTAAAGAAGTAAATTGTGACATAGTAGGAGGGTCCTGGAAGACGACAGCACAGAAATTTGATTAGCTTCTTCTAGGAGATAACAGTGGCTCTGGTTGATATCTCACAAGCAACAGGTGATCTTATTCCTAATTGCACTAAAATGCCTCTGTCAACAAAGTGAATGAGATTGGGAGTAGATTCTTTCTCAGTCAGATGAGCATTAAATAATACTGTCAGAATTCACTGTTTATAGTTTCCATGAATAGAGAGTCTTACATGGCTCAACCATGTTTTATTAGCTCAAAGTATTATATTTAAGAAGCTATGATAGAATCTTGAGTTTCTCCAGAAACCTGTAGGTACTTCAAGTAAATATATTCTAAGACCAACCCTCACCAGGATTCTCTATGAGAACACCTGCCAACTATAGTTAGGTTTGTTTCCTCACAAACTCAAGTAACCCCTGTATTTAAAACAAGTAATAGTCTAGGATGAGGAAATTATCACAATGAATATATGTTTATGTTTAGGCAAATCTAGGCCTTTGCTTATAATTGGTGGAGAATTCCCTACTTTATTTGCCTTCCTCAATAAACTCCTTTTATAAAAATCAGAAAATGTCAGATACATACTTCTAGAGCCTTCTCTGAAACTTGGGCACCAAAGCCAAGCCTTGGATTTTCATTAGGGGTTAATGATACAGGGAAAAACATAGGTGGCAAGAGAGGCAGCAGTATTGCCATTCTAGAGTATCAAGTAAATTATACTAATGGCTTCCATGGAGTCCTTTAGTCCTGTAGGTAAAGGTAAAGGTAATGTGTGTGGGTTTGCTAACCTGAGCTTCTTAGTGAGCAAGCATGAATGATCAGCAAATCAGGAAGGTACAAGAAAACACACCTGTACATGTTTATGAAAAGTTCTGAGATTTGCCTTTTCATTGTACAGAAAAGAGCTAATATGGTGTCCCTGAAACTTATCCTGAAAAGTCTTGCTAGCAAATTTATCCATACACATCTGCAAACCTGGGTTTTTAAAAGCATTATTACCACTCACTCTCTGAGTGGCACACTATGCCCACCATGGGTATATAATGTGGTTTTTTTGCTGAATTCCTGCTTCTCTTCTAGAGCTCTATAATTTTGTTATAATGCTAGATAGAGGATTTCTACTAGAAAGCCTCCAAGAAAAATACTACTTATAAAGTCTCTAATGAGCTTCTCTCAGAAGAAACAACCTACACATATTGCTTCATTTATGGTGTTGGAGAACAGTGGGTTCTTGTGACTTCTCCTGGGAGTGGGACAGCATAAAACAAACAAAAAAAACCTGCATATAGACTCTCACAAGCAACACCTGCTTTTCTTCCTTATGCTGTGGCTACATATCCTTATTAAATTACTATAATAAATTGTATACCTCATATAACTATAAGCAGAATCCCACAAAACATAGCCAATCTCCTAGATTTGGGGTCTTGAGGATTTTGACCATACCTATAATCTCCTGACCATGATTGACAGTAGGTATTGCATTCATTTTTGGAAATAAGAAACCATTATTCAAACTTCTGAAGACATTTTTCAGGTTATAGTACTGTGTAATGTGGGGTCAAGAAACAAAAGGATGTAGATCTAACGATATATCTATAAAATTATTCAATTAAAAAGTACACTAGATTAAAATATAAAGTGTATTCTTGACTTACTCTATTCCCATCATATAATCTCTGCTTCCTATGAAAATCTTTATCACTGAGCCATTACTCTATAGAGTCCTTCAGTAAATATTCCCTAAACTATCAGTCCCAACCATAATCTAAATTCTGCAAGTAACAGGTACAATCTGTGTAGTGCACTCCATATTTTACCAGTTCTGATTGTAAGAAAACTCACCTAGCAATAACCCACAATTGCATGTGGCCCCTCTATGTGCTCACTCTGTTATCATTTTCTGGTCCGTATCCACAGTTTCTAATATTTATATGATTTAGAGATTATGAATTTCAGATGTCTGCTTTTAGTCTAAAATTTTGATGCAATTACAATTGGATATGAACTGATAAAATGGTAGATATTTATATTAATATTTGTAAACCCAAACTATGTGTCATTTTTCTGTGCCTCTCACATTTGGGATTAGCTCAAAATTTTTTGGCCAGATGAAGCTCTTTTTAAAGAGTAAAATCTCTGTTGAGTATTTAAATGCAGTGTTCATTGCCCTAAACTTACTGAGTCAAGTCATGTCTTTATCAGAAAATTCTGCTTGTTAATTCTTTTATGTACTATTTTCTAAATATCTATACCTATTGATAATTGGTATGTAATTTCTGGTGAAATGTTCAAATATGTAACTCATTTTTCAATTAGGTTATTATCGTAAATCATTTTGGATGAAGGGAAGGCCTTATGGGGGGGTAGATATTACAGTTTCAAGTTTATATTAATCATATGTTGACTATCAAAACCTGAAATTAGCTACTATAATACTTGTAAATACTATAATACTTGCAAATTTTGTTAACTTCCCTTTTTTTAAAGAGAGAGAGAGAGAGAAAGAGAGAGAGAATTTTTTAATATTTATTTTTTAGTTATCGGCGGACACAACATCTTTGTTTGTGTGTGGTGCTGATGATCGAACCCAGGCCGCATGCATGCCAGGCGAGTGCACTACCACTTGAGCCACATCCCCAGCCCTTAACTTCCCTTTTTAAAAGAAAGAAAAAGAAGTAGCATACGTTCTAAATCAGAAGTAGCATAAGTTCTAAGTCAGATGTTGGCAATTTGCACATAAGAGTAATTTTCTGAGGATAAACTGTGTTTCTGATGGTTGCCATATCTCTCACTATTGTCCAGTGTAGATTAGAACTTTGCTAATTAAAGGGTGATCTTCAGACTAGCAACATCTGTATCACAGGTGTGATTGTTAAAAATCAGAATGTTGTTTTCCCCTAACCAGAAGTACTGAGTCTGAATCTGAATTGAATAAGATTGCTAACTGAATTGTGTGTCTATTGAGGTTGGAAAAATCCTGCTACTGAAGCAAGACTGTTCAGATCCATGCTGTGCCACTATTGGCATGCCACTTTATATAAGTTATGGGATATTTTTGTTCTTCAGTTTTCCAAGTTGTAAAATGAAGATTAAGTTGATCTCCCCATTGTATAATTGTTGTGAGGATGAAATGAATTTGTTGAAAGTTTTGTTTACCACATAAATTGGATCCCTAAAGTAGATACAGCATGATAAAAGTAGGTGAGACAGTTTAGCAGCATGCCCTCACTCTTGCTAGTGTTTGCTCCAGTTCATCCACATCCTACTTATTGGAATAAGTACATCTTAATTCATCATCTAATTATTGAGTACATATCAAGCAGTTTGTTTTTAATGTGAATAAAAGCAGGTTTTTTTAAAACTTGAGTTAAAACAGAAAATTAGCCTAAAAGTGTTGATCATAGATGAACAAATACTCAATCCCTTCCAAAAAAAATGTGTAAACTTAATGATACTTAAAAAGAATGCCTTGGGATTGGGGCTGAAGCTACTGGCAGAATGCTTGCCTAACGTGTGAGGCACTTGGTTTGATCCTGAGCACCATATAAAAAAAAACATAAAATATATGCATTCTGTTCATCTACAACTACAAAAAAATGTTTTAAAAAATATTTATAAGAATACTGTGACTATGACTGCCCAGTAAAGTATAATAAATTTTTTAGATAGTTGTATTAGTTACTATTTTCCCTTCTTTAAATATCCCATTTTAAGAGTTTGTGATTTTATTCAGAATGCAGTAATTTCAATATTTGTAAAATTTACACTCATAATAGTATAGTTTACCAATTACTTCAACATAATGTAGTGTAATTCCAGGCAAAACAGTGAGTTGGAATTCAAAAAAAAATATTAAATAACTCATATTCTTTACTTTTTTCATAATTGTGATATTTAATATTATTCACTTAAAGATTATTTAGCTATCATTTCTATTTGCTTATAGGAAGTAGTTGATAATTACAGTAATTTTAATTGTGTCTCCCATATATGCCAGTGGAGCAGAAGGACTCAGTTACCACTGAATGACTCAAAACATTTATCCAAAGGAGTGATTGATTAAAAATAATATCTCCCCCACATAAGGTCACATTTTTAATAGCTGTCTATTATGTTCAATGACAATAATGTAAGGAGAAAGTGGGTGAAAACCTTGGGTACTTTTTAAAAACCTAAATGGTTACTTCAGAGCAACATGAAGCAAATTGTTAATTTTTTTTCTGAAGGTAAATGATTGGTACCTTATTCTCTCCTTGAATCTGTTGCTGTAACAGAATGTAGATTATGTTTAATTATGAGGAAAATCAACAAGTCTTGCTTAGAGTACAAGAGCATTCAGATTGAGAAAACTGAATAGGAAAACTTTATCTTCCATTCTCTTTTCTACAAATATGACATAACAAAACCCACTTGTAGATCTATTTTATCTACAGGCATATAAAGTGATGATTTTTTTCTTTCCATATTTCTTTAGACAGTAATTATATTTGGGAGGGGCTGGGCTTGTGGCTCAGTGATACAGTGTTTGCTTAGATAGTTCGACACCCTGCGTTCAATCCTAAGCACCACATAAAAATGAATAACTAAAATAAAGGTATGTGTCCAACTATAAGTAAAAATTAAATTAAAAAAGAATTCTGTTTGGGCATTTCATTAGAATTTAAAAGATGAAATATCTTTAAACATTTAATGTTTCTTTTGCGTCTGGATTACGGAAGTTTTTGCCTCTTTCCCATATTCATAGTCTAGGAGATAGTTTACAATACCTGGAGACATTTTGCTTTTCAAAACTTGGGGAAAAAGGCTCCAGTATACAACAAAGAATTGTCTCCCTTCAGGAGATCTTAATGAAATAAAACATATATATGTTTCTGTTATGTTTTACTAGGAATATTAAAGTAACTTGTGACTACAGAATGGGAATCACCTTTGTATTGTCTTAGTGATGAAAATAAAAACCAAATGAAGAGCATGGCTTTCTCACCAGTGTGTAATTTAGTGTCAAAATCTAATATAATGTAATCATAACTTTCTGCAATCATAGAAAGTAATGTAATTGCCTCTTTGGAAAAATGTGAGAAGAGAGTATCAATATCAAATTTGGAGAAATGTTAAGAATAAGGGAAGCATCTGGAAGAGATGGAAAGGATCAGTCTCTAACCACAAATTCTGCACACCTCTAGTTCTCCCACCTTCTACCACATATCTGGCTTTCTAAAACTTTACTTTTTATTTTTTGCCTTAGATAACTTAGCTAAAAATTATTCCAATATTATGTGAAATAAATGTAATTTTCCATTATTAAACTTTTGTTTTCTGTAACACATTAAAAGAAAAATTAAATAATAAAAACAGACATAATAAATTCTTGTTTGATATAATCATTTAAATATCTTTTTTATACAGTTGTAATTCAAATAAAAAATACTTCCCTCACTTAAAATGTAACATTTTATATTAATGAATCAGGAGGCTAAAACACTAAAATTGTCAGACTCAGTAAATCCTTCAAATATTTCATCTATAGAGGCACAGTAAACACTTAGTGTAAATTATAAAAGGTTTTTTAAAATATATAAATTCTAGGTCAAAATATATCAAATCAAACATATATCAACTTTACTTCTCAATTTACTTCTCTATGTAATCATATTTTGTTGACTCTAAATAACATCGTCTGGTAACTGATAATGACATTAAAATTTGTATCATCTCTCTGCTAAAATATAGTAAACTCTACTCTGAGCCCCTCATTCATAGGTCTTACATCTGTTATCCCATCGTCAGCAATAAAGCCAATGAAATTATTCTAAAATGTAAATGTCCCCATGTTATTCTTGTCTTTTCTTATTAAAGGACCAAGCAATGTACTCTCTAATTTCTCTTTTGCCTATTTTCCCTTTGTTATAGAATTATATTGTGCATTTCAATCAAATTAAAGTCTTTCAGTTCCCTTAACTGTCTAATATTTCTAGTTAGGCAGATGATGATGCACCGCCTGAAATCCTATTTTCTTTTCACAGACCTCTCAGTCTCACTCTGCTCCATCTGGAAATATCCAACTCCTCTTTGGGATCCTTACAAAATCTCCCTTTTGTGAACATACACTTTATACAGTCAACTTGATGACTTGCTGCTTCCCATCAGTTCTATTTTGGAAATATTTGCAAAACTGCATTTATTACCTCATATCACAGTTATTCATTCACATCACTATTTCCATTTGCTGACTATAAAAGGTTTTGGCATCTGCCTTGGCAGCAGCAGTCAGAGAAGACAGCCTGGAAGACCTCCTCTTGGGCTTCTTCTTAGCCTCACATTCTTCAGAGCTGACCTTCCTCTGGAGCTTCCTGGCTGGGAGCACAAGGCTCATGCAGGTGCTGCAGGCAGTGGCTCTCAGGAACCTTCTGAAACTGTGCTGCCTGGCCACTGCTGCTGTTCCCACCACATGAGTTGCTGCGACACACCAAGTATTCAATTATTTTAATGCAGTTTTTACCATAATTGAGACATAACTATAGGCAATTTTAAATCTCTAAATTTTGTGATTTTAGCTACAACAAACCAAATAAAAATCAAATCCTTACTATTATGTTTTGTTTATTCTGCTTTCTAAATAAGTTCTCATTTTGTCATTATTGCCAGTGCTTACAACCCTCCTTTCTCTTATCTCTAGCCTAGAGAACAGTGACCTGCCCCTAGTTGCTCTTCCTGTCATGAGCGTCTCTCAAGTGCCATTCTCCCCTCTCACAAGCATTAGTTTCTAAAATAAACATTTAACCATGCCATACCCACAAAAGTAAGAAAGTATTCTATTATTTATGCAATAAACTCAATATTTATTTATATGTCCCCCAGCTCTTCCAAGCATGATCACAAATAGTCTTCCAAATTCCCTGTAGGAACAAACTCAGCCCCACTAATACTTGTTCACATAATTCCTTTGCTTCATACAATTCCTACCTCCTCTGATTTTTATTGCTTCTCTGTCTCTATTTGTGCTTAACATTTGCCAGCATAGCCTCCATTGCCTCTAGCTCTTTAAGTTCCACCTTGAATTCTCTTTTTTAAATGACCCAAAGAATTTCTGCTGCACCATCATTACTTTCCCATCCTAATAGAAGTGAGAGCTTATTAATCTAATTTCCATACACTTTTTCAAAAGCTTTAATCATAACATTAAGTGTGCTTTGTCTCAGTTTTTACAAATAGATATCTTCTCCATTATGATGCAGATTCTTTCAGGATTGGTATTATATTGTATCATTTTTTATATCATCAACATCTAGTATATAAAAGGAAGAATGAAAGAATAATCTAAATATAAAATATATATAAAGTTTCTAGTTACTGTGTATTATATCCAATATTCAGAGCTATAATATTAATTCTATATTTTGTGACAAGGAACTTCTTACAATAATTCTACAGTGCAGGTGGACATAAACTTTAAAGCCCAAATGAAAGCCCCACACCACTTACTTTCCCCAGTAATAAATGCTACTTTTGGAATATGCTAATAAAATCTAACCTTCCATTAGATAGATGATTTCTGAATATTCTTGAATAAATTACCTCTTAAACAGAATAAAAGTATGGCATTCACTTTTTTAATTAGCAATTTTTAAGACAGGCAGAGATACAATTTACATACTTAAATACGCCCATCTATTATACATATATATTATACATTATACATATCATACATATATTTTTGTCAGGCCTACTATTTCTCTATCCTCTAATAGATAATGAAACAAAGGTACTTGAGTTTCTCAAGTGTAAAATAATGCTTCTGTGGATGTGGGGAGTAGTTTTTAATTGCTTGCTATTACCTATGGAGTAAATTTAAAAGAAGAGTTAAGTTTGATCACTTAGAAATGCTTGGTTTTAATGCTTATAAAAATTGAACTTACACATATTCTGAAAAACACATTTTTTAAATCAAACTTAAGCTCATTTCACTTTCTCTCTTTAATATGTCATCAACACAAAAGCTTTTATCTCTTCCACTCTAAAAAAGAGTATGTTATTGTGGATAAGTGAAGGAAACAGCAAAAATATAAAAATTAAATATTTTGTGTCACAAGTCTTTTATGAGGAATAACATTTGTTTGATTTTTATTTTTTGAAAGCTAAATATGTAAATGCTAATTCTTTAACAATTGGAATGGAACTTATTGATGTCTATTACCAGTATCCTTTTTTTCACTGTGTCACAAAGGGGAAATTGGGCCCATCAGGCCAAGAAACTACTCCAACATATTACACAGGAGAACTTAAAAAATCTAAGGGAAATTGGACAGTGGCATTTGCAAAATCAAGCAGCATGATACAAAAATTTGAGATCTATCTGTGTAAGTCAGTAGGATGATTTTATTCAAAGAGAAAAAGTCTCCACTATCTCTCAGATTGGCAAAATCAGTTTCCTTTGTCATAAAATTGCTTAAAATTCCAAAAGGTAACATTTGATATGTCAGTGACTTTTTCAAATGGCTATCCCCTACCTTACCTAAGCCAATTAACATGACTAGAAATTTTGTTCATATTGATTTGCCTTTCTTAAAGTATAAGCAGGAAAAATTCCTCACTGTCTCAAAACCTGCTATTTTTTCTCAATTATTTTATGACTTCCTGGAATAATATTTAATGCTCACACAACTGGGGCATCTGAATATGAAGGGAAGTCCATCTTCCTTAGCCACTCTGTCCTGGGGGATGACTCCAGGTTCCAGTGCCAAAACAAATCAGGAGAAAAACTTTGTCTCAGAAGTATCTTATTGTGTGTTAAAATGGCAAAAATAACAAACTGAGGTGGGTGTTTGTTTTTTAGAATCCAACTCAATTATAAAATGTACTAAATTAATTTTCCAAAATAGTCTAATAAGCTCTCTCAGAAATTACAGTGATGCAGTGGTTATTTGCATTTTCCTGATTATATTCTATTTTTTCCTCAGAGGGAGACCTATGTCCAAAGGGAACAAGTCCTATCAATTGAGTGTCATAGCAATCATGCAGAAGCTTCAGCATATCAAAATGTTAGAAATCAGACAACAGAGAGAGAAGATGAACGTTTAAATTATAGAAAACTCTTCAGTAGTGCTGAAGTTTGGTATAGAAAGAAAAAGGGAGGTGAGAAGAAACTAAAGAGTTAATTAGGAAATAATTTATGAAGAATTTTATAATGCCTTCCATCCCTTGTACTAAGTAATTGAAGTTTTAAGTATAAAATACAGGCTCTTTTTACATTTTGGACAGACTGGCTCTGCTATAGTGTGGAAATTTGTCTTGGATGGGAGCCAGAGCAAGAGAGAGATCATTCATTCATCCTGTTGTTTCAGGTATCTACTTACCAGTTAATGATGTCTTGATCTCAGGCATTTTCTGGACCTCAGCATTATGATGGTTCTGCATTGCAGAATTCTGTGCTGTTGGGGGTTTCACTGTAAAAATGTAGTAGTTTATCAGTAACCAAGGCTTCTACTCACTAGATGTCAGTAATATTTCCCTCACTTCCAGTATAACAACATCTCAATAACTTTAGGCATTTTCAGATGTTCTCAGGGGAGTCTCCCACCCCAGAACACTGATTTGTGGTAATAACAAAGAGGATAGAAGAAGGAGAATTGGAGAATATTTAACTTGTTAACAACAAAATGATGATGTATTGAAAGTAACATTTGAGGGGAAAGGGGTAAATTGTAGATGCAAAATTTTAAGTGTGTCTGCTTTTGCTTTTTACTGGGAACAGTTACGGTGCTTATATAGGGAGGTGCTGATATCAGACATATGAGCTTAAATAGTAAATTGAAAAATACACACACACACACACACACACACACACACACAGGAGAGTCAGGATATTATTATAGTATCCCAACGTAAAATTAAGGGGAACTCAACTAAAAATGATAATTAAAGTAGAAGAAACCAAGGCGAACAATTTTCAACCCCCTAGTGTCAAGCTCTACTCAATCTCTCCAGTTTGAGCACCTATGCCCATCATATTAGCTATTTTAGAATATGAAATACAAAGAAGTAACAGTAGCTATTTTAGAATATGAGAATATAAAGAAGTACCAGATTTTAACATTCAGAGTTCAGAAAATATTTATCTTAGCTACTTATTATTTGGAATGTTCATAAAACACAGTGCAATGTCTTTTCAAAGTGTCTGTGATTTTAGGGATATAATATGGAAAATCAAAGACAACAATGTTCTATTACAAAAATGTGTTTCATATTTGATGTTAGAATACAACACATTTGTTTTCTAAGTTAGATTCAATAAAGATAAGGAGCTTAAAGTTATCTGGACAGAAGAAGAGAAAGGAATCAGTCATCAGTTAGAATGAAAGAAACCCATGATTGCACTTGAAAGGGTGTTAGCAGAAGCTGTCCAATAAATTCACAGAAGATACTTCTGCTTTAATAAATTGTTGTGCTATCATCCAGGCACAGTGGTGCACAACTGTAAGCCCAGTGGCTTAGAGGCTCATGAGTTCAAAGCCAGCCTCAGCAACAGCAAGGCGCTAGGCAACTCAGTGAGACCATCTCTAAATAAGAATACAACATATGAGGGCTGGGGTTGTGGCTCATAATATAGTGTTTGCCTAGCATGTGTGAGGCACTGTGTTTTATTGTCAGCACCACATATAAATAAATAATAAATAAAGGTCTATCAACAACTAAAAAATATCTAAAAAATGCAAAATAGAGCTGGGATGTGGCTCAGTAGTCCAGGGCCTCTGAGTTCAATCACTGGTACCAAAACAAACAAAGAAACAAACTGTTGTACTATCAAATCCTTTTGTAGCACTTGAGCTTCACTTTCTCTACTTGTACTGACAGATCAAGGTTTTGTTTGTCCCAAATCTATAATTTGGTGCCAATTGTCTGTTTATCTTCTGAGCATGAAAGGGAAATCTCAGCCTTGAAAAATTTTTTATTATTAGTGTCATTATTATTGGCCTGGTAAGAACAACAATAGTGCTTTTATGAAGCATAAGAAAATTTAGGGGTTCTAAAACTTTATTCTGAAAAAAAGTAATTTTACAAATATTATTTCATGTTCAAAGTATATTTATATACAGCCTCACATTTTCAAATGACCAAAGAATGAGGAACACTTAAAAATAATGTGTTTCATTATTCACATAAGTGGGAATAAAGTTGTAGCTTAAATTGTAGCATTAGTACTCATTCTCTGATTTTGTGTTATTTCTACCTATTGTCAAACATCTAACAATACTTTAGGAATAGGATGTCAATTTTTTATGTTCATAAAGTTCAGTGTAAAATAAAAAAGAATTATCCTCTTGATTATGGCTAACATTTTCTGTATGAATCATTACTACTGGATTAGCATTTTTCAAAACCAGAATCAAACATGTTTATTTCAACTTTATTACCTTTTTATACCTATTATTAGAGTAAATAAATTGGCATAATAATTTTAAGTTAATAATTTTTTTTCACATAATGAATATGCTAAAATTAAATCCATTCCTTTATATAGACTTGTAGAATCTACACCCAATTTTCAGATGCTATAAACAATGTCACAGTAATCTTCATACATAAATAGTTTATATATATATATATATATATATATATATATATACATATATATATGTATATATATATGTATATATATATATATAATACTTGTTATATTTTGGAAGAATATTCATGAGCTAAAAGGTGTTCATATTTTTTAGTATTTTTTAAAATCAGAAAATACATTAATTTGCTCTTTGATTAGTCCAAATGTAGCTTAAACTTTTCCCATTGTCCTCCATCTTTTACAACACAGTTGTTTTCAGCTATTTAATTGTGGAAACAATAAAGACATTACTCTGAAACAACTCTTAGTAGGCAAAAAATTTTTAAAAATGTTATCACTAAGAGATAATCTATAAATCTTTGTGACACTTGGTTTAATTCTCAGCTTCAAACTCAATAAAATTCCAGGCATTTGCATAAGTTGTTAATTATCTAATAAAGTAACACTATTCTTCATTTTTCTAATCTAAGGTAATATATTACCTTTGTAATATATGGTGGTAATAAATTTATCTTTTTTCACCATAAGTAGTGGACTTTAAATCCAGTAAATTTGATCATTCTGTTGCGCATTGGTGTTTTTTATTTGGGTTTTTTTTTTTTTTTTTGGTTTTTCATTACATTGATTGATTTGAGTGATTTTCATATTGATTACTCTTGCTTTTTCTTTTTTTTCTCTCTTCCTTTCAACATATTTAAAACCTGGAATTCCCTTTTCTTTCTTTCAAAGCAATTTTTTTCTTTTACAAATATTTTTAGATTTTTTAGAAAAATATTGCCAATCTCCAAATTCTAAAATGATTTTTCACCTTAAAATGTTTTACATATTAGTTAGTATGTATTTCAGCATTTCTTATATGTTAATGCTGCCTCTCTATTTCTTATTTAGTAAGGTATGTGCCCTGTCTCTTCCTAATTGTACAAGCATTATTTTTTTCAATTGATAATATTACTTTTTCATGTAAATTTTTACTATTTGATAGATATAATACTAATTTTATTTGCAATTTGTGGATTCTTTTTTTGTGAAGTCATTTAAAATAATTTTGCAGTCAAATCTCTCATTACCTTTTCTTACGTTAGTCTTTTCTACATAAAGCCAATTCAATGTAAAATTAAAAATTGTCTCATTAAATTTTTCACACAGTTATGATTTTGTATTTAATATTTTAAACAATAATATATTTGATTTTTAGCCTGAGAAGAACTGGGTTAAAATGCCCATTTTCTCCATTAATATTTCAAAACTTGGAAAAGTCAGGGATCTTTGAGCATCTTTAAATGGAGCCTATTAGTAACCATAGGGGTTAAATTAGATAATGTGTGCAAACTCTTAACAGATGTCTTGCTGGTAGTAAATAATAAATGATGCGGAAAGTTATTTATGGCTTTATACATAATGAGTTGTTTTAATTTATTATTTACCAAAGACGTATTTATCGTAGAAGTTTAGGCTAAATATGTCTTTGGTAAATAATAAATTATTTTTATTAGTTTTGACTTATCTCTTGAAGTTGGGACATTCAAGAGATAAGTCAAAACTTAATGAATATATAGACCTGAAAGTAATATGAGAGTTTTTCCAATTATGGTTGAAATATAATGAAAAATTAAAAAGTAGTCATGGATATAGGACACATAGAGAAACTTCCTGTTCAGGAACATCACTTTGGTCTTTGGAGATTTATGTCTTCATTCTCTGACTCTTTAAATGGAACAGTACAATAAATAGTTAATGTCTTAAGAGTGATTGCAGATCAACAAGCAAAGATAAATAAAAAAAATATTATAGGACACAGTGTTCCTATTCAATATCCTTGAAGTAGTTTCAGATTTAGATTGATTCTAGGCACCCAGGCCTCTTAGACATCATCAGGAACATCTAAATTGCTTTCTCACAACTTCTACAATGTTGGGGACCTCAAATCAAGATGGCATCTGGCAGTTTGCCAGGAGGAGTGGTTTGTGAGGCAACGCCACTGAGCCATTAAGATGATAAGGATTCTTTATTGGCTGACTGCTGTATCTAGATAATGCTAATTGAGTCAAGCTGTGTGTAATCAGTTAGGTATATATACCTCTGCTGTTCCGCAATAAAGTGGTGCCTGCTACCTTGGGTACCCACTACCTGGAGTTCGTGCTCAGTTCCCTCTGAGTTTCTCCTCAATAAAGCAGTTCCCGCTTCAACCTTCAAGTTGCTTATCACCTCCCGGTTATTTTACCCAGCCGGACTGCTGCACTACAAACCTTCTTATCACCTCAATTTAGAAGGTACCTCATTAAATTGCTTTTAGCCAATTCACTTTCTAAAATACCCACATTTCACATACAATAAAAAAATTCCTTTAGCTCTACTCTTTTAACTTGCACTTGATAGCACACAGGCATTCATTAAGTTTTACTGTCATCAGAACAGCACAAATTTAACAGTTTTGTGATCCATTTTTACTAAATAGCAGAAGAGAAAGTGTTATGTTAAGGGCAGTGTGAGTTTAATTTTCTGTATCATTTAAAATTACTTAAGTGCATCCTCAAAGAAAACTAATATATTGATCAGATATAATTCACTTCAATGTAAATAAAACCTTAGCATGAATTGTTTGCATATACTAGCAAAAGATATATAAGTGAAAATAATCTACGAAGGTTCATAATGCTTATATAGCACACAAGAAATCTATGGGATAATAATAACAAGAGACAAAATTTGATGTGTATAAGAAGAAATATATTTTAGTGAAAAAAGTTTGATATTCAATGTGGCTTTAAAATACTCTTCTATATTAGATTATATAAATACACAAAGAGAAATATTGCATCCTGGTCACTCTCCAGTAATCTGCCCATGTCACAGACGCGTGGACGGACAGCACTCTGACTCACCCTGTGCAGGCAAGCAAGGAGCTTCCTGTCCCAGCCACATCAGAGGAAGATACAAGACAAGCACCAGTTCACCTGCCATGGTATGAGGGAGGATCTAGGGACCAATGCCCAGAGACACATTATTTTTAACAAATGCAACACTCACTTTCTCAGCCACTGGAAGTGGAGCATGGGTCTTCAGCGGGGAGTGGCCATTCTGACCTATGGCCTCTCACCCACCTACCAGCACCACTCACCAGGGTGCTAGGAGGTGCTGTCATTGGCTGACTGCACCAGGCACAGTGACTACTGCATCCTTCTTTCAGCACTCAGGGACCTCTCAGTTCCACTGGACCTGGGAGAGACTGGAGGGTGATGGGAGGATTTGAGGATGTACTTTAATATGTGTATATATAAGTATTTACTTATTATATCTTTATATGTGTGTATATATGTATATATTTTACATATTTATCGTGTCTTTATATGTGTGTATATATTTTATGTGTGTATATACATACATGCTTATGAACTTTATACTTCCATGTGTATATTGATACTTAATTGAGAGTAGAGCTTCTATTTATCATCTTTATTTTTTTGAATACTGTTTCTTCCATATTGATAACTCTGGTTTGGAAGCATAGAGGGAATAATTTAATTTTCATGTCTCATTAATGCTCATTTTTTTTGTCCCATAATACATATCAGTCAAAGAATAAAATCACAATACTTCTACAGTATGATTACTGGAAGCATTCTGGGGTTTTATTGTTAGTTTTGGTTTTGGTTTTTAGCATATACTCTCTCATTTCTTTTTTTTCTTTCTTTCATTTTTATTTTTTTGCATTTTCTGTTTCTTTTTTGCCAGTGATTTTTAAATTGATTTAAAAAAAATAAATGACAGCAGAATGCATTACAATTCTTATGACACATATACAGCACATATTTTTATATCTCTGATTGTATATAAATTATGTTGACACCAATTCGTGTCTTCATATATTTACTTTGGATAATGATGTCTATCACATTCCAACATCCTTGCTAGTCCCCTTACCCTTCTTTTTCCTCTCATCCCTCTGCCCTATCTAGATTTCATCTATTCCTCCCATGTTTCCCATCCCTACCCCTCTATCAGTTAGCCTCCTTATATCAGAGAGAACATTCAGCATTTGTTGTTTTGGGATTTGCTAACTTCACTTAGCATTATGTTCTCCAATGCCATCCATTTACCTGCAAATGCCATGATTTTATTCTCTTTTATGGATGAGTAAAATTCCATTGTGTATACGTGACACATTTCTTTTATCCATTCATCCACTGAAGAGCATCTAGATTGGCTTCATAGTTCAGCTATTGTGAATTGTGCTGCTATAAACATTGTTGTGGCTGTGTCCCTGTAGGATGCTGTTTTTAAGTCCTTTGAGTATAGACAGAGAAGAGGGATAGCTGGGTCAAATGCTGGTTCCATTCCCAGATATCCAAGGAATCTCCATACTGCTTTCCATATTGGCTGCACCAATTTGTAGTCCCACCAGTAATGTATGAGTGTGCCCTTTTCCCCTACATCCTCACCAACACTGTTGTTGTTTGTCTTCACAATAGCTACTATTAGGACTGGAGTGAGATGATATCTAAGAGTAGTTTTGATTTGCATTTCTCTAATTGCTAGAGATGATGAGAATTTTTCAAATATTTGTTGATTGACTCTATATCCTCTTCTAGAAGTGTCTTTTCAGGTCCTTGGACCATTTGTTGATTGAGTTTTTTTTTATGCTTTTTGAGTTCTTTATATACTCCAGAGATAAGTGCTCTATCTAATGTGTGAGGGGGTAAAAATTTGCTCTCAGTATGTAGGTTTTCTGTTCACCTCACAGATTGTTTCTTTTGCTGAGAAGAAACTTTTTAGTTTGATTCCATCCAATTTATTGATTCTTGATTTTAATTCTTGCGCTATAGGAATCTTATTAAGGAAGTTTGGGCTTAATACCACATGATGAAGATTAGGCCTTCTTTTTCTTCTATTAGACACAGAGTCTCTGGTTTAATTTCTAGGTCCTTCATCCACTTTGAGTTAACTTTTATGCAAGGTGAGAGGGATTTAATTTCATTTTGTTGCATATGGATTTTCAGTTTTCCTAGCACCATTTGTTGCTGTCTTTTCTCCAGTGCATCCTTTTAGCACCTTTGTCTAATATAAGATAATTGTAATTTGGGGGGTTAGTCTTTGTGTCCTCTATTCTGTATCATTGGTCTACCAGTCTGTTTTGGTGCTGATACCATGCTGTTTTTGTTACTATTGCTCTGTATTATAGTTTAATATCTGGTATAGTGATGTTTCACTTTTCTTGCTAAGGATTGCTTTAGCTTTTTTGGGTCCCTTATTTTTTTTAGATTAATTTCACGATTACTTTTTTTCTGTTTCTATGAGGAATGCATTTTGATTGGAATTGCATTGAATCTGTATAGTGCTTTTGGTAGTATAGTCATTTGATAATATTAATTCTTCTCATCCAAGAGCAAGGTAGGTCTTTCCATCTTCTAAGGTCTTCTTTCATTTCTTTCTTTAGGGACCTATAGTTTGCATTGCATAGATCTTTCATCTCTTTTGTTGTTGATTCCCAAGTATCTTATTTTTTGAAGTTTTTGTAAATGGGGTAGTTCCCTCATTTCTTTCTCAGAGGATTTTTCACTGTTATACAGAAATGCCTTTGATATAAGAATGAAAACCCCTGCTTGCCTCCACATTCCATGTGAGTGGTATGTGTTTTAATATTTATTTTTTTTGTATATGAACACAATACCTTTATTATTTAGTTTAATGTGGTGCTAAGGATCAAATACAGGGCCTCACATGTGCTAGGCTAGTGCTCTACCACTGAGCCCCAGTCCCAGCCCCAGCCTGAGTGATACATTTTTTTCCAACCTCTCACATTTAGTCTGTAGGTGTTTTTTCCTATGAGATGAGTCTCTTAGAGGCAGCATATTGTTGGTCTTTTAATCCAATCTGCCTGTCTTTTGATTGCTGAGTTGGAACTAAACTTTCAGGGTTATTATTGAGACAAGATTTGTATTCCCAGTTATTTTTTTGTATTTTTGGTATTTTACTAAGTCAGTTTCTCTTTGATAGATTTTTCCTTTAGAGTGATTCTACACTTTTCTGATTTTTTATTGTTGTTTATTTCCTCCTCATGGAATATTTTGCCAAGGATGTTCTGTAGTGCAGTTTTCCCATTGTAAATTCTTTTAATTTTGTGTATGACAGAAGGTTTTTATTTTGTCATAAAATAACATCTTAATCAAAATCTAATTGCTAATCAAAATTTAATTTTGCTGGGTATGCTTCTTGGTTGGCATCCATTTCTTTCAGAGCTTGGTTTTTATTGTTGCAGGATCTTGTAGATTTCAGGGTCTCAGTTCAGAAATCAGAGATCCTGATTGGTTTTCCCCATATGTAATTTGATTCCTTTCTCTTGTGGCTTTTGCAATGCTCTGCTCCTCCTGTATGCTAGGTGTTTTCATTATGATGTGCGTTAGTGTAGACCTGAGTGATCTTGTTCATTTGGTATCCTATATGATCCTTGTATTTGATTTCCCAATTCACTCTACATGTTTGGAAATTTTTCTAGTATTATTTCATTGAACAGATTTTTCATTACTGTAGTTTAGACCTACTGTAGTTTAGACCTACTGTAGTTTAGACCTCTATGCCTTCATCTATCTCAATAGTTGTTAAATTTGGTCTTTTCATATTATCTCACAATTCTTGAATCTTCTGCTCATGGTTTCTTACCATCTTCACTGGGGTCAACTTTATTTTTACAAGATTATATATTTTTCCTTCAAAGTCAGAGGTTCTGTCTTCCAAGTGATCTATTCTGTTGGATATGCTTCCTATTGAGTTCTTAATATGGTTTACTGTTTCCTTCATTTCAAGGATCTCTGTTTTTTTTTCAAAATCTCTATCTCCTTATTGAAGGAATCTTTTGCTTTCTGTATTTGCTTATGTAACTCTTTATCGAAATAATCATTTTCTGCCTGTATTTGCTCTCATATCATCCTTTAATGAACACAAAATTATGTACCTTCTCCCATTTATCCTGCTATTCTGACCATGAATTCTAATAATGTAGCATCTTTGTTTGGGGCACATTCTTTCTTGGTTTCTCATGTTGTTCATGCATCTTCCCTTCCAGCTCTAGTTTTTAAGATGTATAGGCATATAGGCTTATAGTGTTCCCAATGGGTTTCAACACATTTCTTTTTTAAAAAAATTATTTATTTTTTTAAATACATGACAACAGTGGAATACATTACAATTCTTATTACACACATAGAGCACAATTTTTCGTATCTTTGTATAGAAAGTATATTCATGCTAATTTATGCCATTATATATGTACCTATTTCTTTATGTAATAAAACTCTTAATACACATATATATCACAATTTTTCATATCTCTGGTTGTATATAATGTATGTTGGCACCAATTTGTGTCTTCATACATGTACATTGGATAATGGTGTCATCACATTCCACAATCACTGCTAATCCCCTGCCTCCTCCCCTCCCCTCCAACCCCTCTGACCTATGTACAATTCATCTATTCCTCCCATGCTCCCCCTCTCTACCCCACTATAGTTAGCCCCCTTATATCAGAGAAAACATTTAACATTTATTTTGGGGGTTTGCCTAACTTCACTTCTCCAATACCATCCACTTACGTGCAATTGCCATGATTTTATTATTGCTGAGTAAAATTGCATTGTGTATACCCCATATTTTTATCCATTCATCCACTGAAGGCCTCTGGGTTGGCTCCACAGTTTGCTATTCTGCATTGTGCTGCTATTAACATTGACATAGCTGTGACCCTGCAGTATGCTGTTTTCAAGTCCTTTGAGAATAGTCTGAGAAGAGGAATAGTGGGGTCAAATGATGTTTTCATTCCCAAATTTTGAAGTAATCTCTATATAGTTTTCCATGTTATTTGCACCAATTTGCAGTTCCACCAGCAGTGTATGAGTGTATCTTTTCCCCCACATCCTTGCCAACACTTATTGTTTGTCTTTATGGTAGCTGCCATTCTGACTGGAGTGAGATGATATCTTAGAGTGGTTGTGATTTGCATTTCTCTTATTGAAAGAGATGATGAAATTTAAAAAAAAAATTGTTGATTGATTCTACATCTTTCTCCGAAAAGTGTGTGTTCAGGTCCTTGGCCAATTTGTTGATTGGATGATTGGGGTTTTTTTGTGCTTAGCATTTTGAATTCTTTATATTACTAGATATTAGTTCTCTATCTGATGTGTGAGGGATAAAAATCTACTCCCAGGATGTAGGCTCTCTATTCACCTCAGATTTTTTTTTTCTGAAAAGAAACTTTTTAGTTTGAATCCATCCCATTTTTAATTCTTGGTTTTAATTCTTGTGCTATAGGCATCTTATTAAGAAAGTTGGGGTGTTGTTTCCCGCCGGCGGGAGCTGTGGCTGTGGTTGAGAGAAGGGCTTGGAGCGGGCGTGGGCCAGCGCTGCAGCACGATGGCGGACCAGCTTTATCTGGAGAATATAGACGAGTTCGTCACGGACCAGAACAAGATAGTGACATACAAATGGCTGAGCTATACGCTAGGAGTTCATGTTAACCAGGCCAAACAGATGCTATATGATTATGTCGAAAGGAAATGGAGGGAAAATTTAGGAGCCCAACTGCATGTCACCTATTTAGTGTCTGGTAGTATCATTCAGAATGGACATTCCTGCCACAAGGTTGCAGTAGTGAGAGAAGATAAATTGGAAGCAGTGAAGTCCAAGCTAGCTGTGACTGCCAGCATCCATGTGTACAGCATCCAGAAAGCTATGCTAAAGGACAGTGGGCCTCTGTTCAATACTGACTATGACATCCTTAAAAGCAACTTGCAGAACTGCAGCAAGTTTAGTGCCATACAATGTGCAGCTGCGGTCCCTAGAGCTCCCACAGAATCCTCATCTTCTAGCAATTTTGAACAGTCAAATCTTCAGGCATCCAGTGAGACACAAGCCAGTAATGAGCTGACAACCAATGGTCATGGCCCACCTGCCTCCAAACAGGCTTCCCAGCAGCCCAAGGGAATTATGGGAATGTTTGCCTCCAAAGCTGCTTCTAAAAGCCAAGATACAAACAAGGAGACCAAAATAGAGACTAAAGAAGTAACAAATGCATCTTCAAAAGGCAGCAAAGTACGAGGAAAGGGGAATGTGATGAGCAATTTTTTTGGAAAAGCTGCTATGAATAAACTTAAAGTCAATTTGGATTCAGAACAAGCTGTGAAAGAAGAAAAAATAGTGGAGCAACCTCAAATGCCTGTCACTGAACCAAAACTGGCAACTCCTGCAGACCTGAAGAAATCCAGCAAAAAAGCAGAGCCTGTTAAGATGCAGCAGAATGAAAAAAAATGGGGGAAGCAAGTAGATTTATGTGATGATGAAACAAAGGAAACTGAAATCATGAAGAAAAAGAGGTGAAGAATCAAACTTTCTCAGTCTGATAGCAGTGAAGATGAAGTCTTCCCAGATTCTCCTGGGCCTTATGAAGCTAAGTCACCGTCCCCACCTCCTCCTGTATCTCCACCTCCTGATCCCGTGCGGAAGTCTGAGCCTGAGCCTGAGCCTCCTTCTGTCAAGAGTTCAGGTGGAGAAAACAAAAGAAAACGAAAACGTGTACTGAAATCTAAAACATTTTTGGATGAGGAAGTCTGCATAGTAACTGAAAAAGTTTACGAGAGTGAATCTTGCACAGATAGTGAAGAAGAGCTTAAGACGAAGACATCCTGTGTCCAAAGACCTCCTGCCATGACTGTGAAAAAAGAGCCAAAAGAGGAACGAAAGGGCCCCAAAAAAGGGACTGCTGCTCTGGGCAAATCCAACCGACAAGTGTCCATTACTGGCTTCTTTCAGAGGAAATAACTGCTATTTCTGGCAGGTCAAAGACTTGGAGTGGTCAAGGGAGAAGACCAAGAAATATAAACGCTCTCACTTACTATGTAAGTTCATCTAGCTCCTCACCTCACCAGTATCAAAAGACTGTGCTTCTAACCTGTGAGGTTTATATTATTTCTGGTTTTTTAACCAAAAGAGTTATCTGGAAGCAGGAGGCAAAAGGATATTTAAAAAGCTGTTACCTTCTAATGACATTTTTAAAGCACAATCTTTGACCTGTCTAGGACAATTCACTTCAAAATTAATTTGACAGGTTTCATAATTACCCACTGTGCCCCACTCACCCTGTACCCTGATCCTCTTAGGGTTCAGGAATTGTTCCTTCCTGTTCCTCTGTGTTCCGTGAACTTGTGTGGATGTTTTTATCCCTGAATTCTACTGGATGTGTTTACTACTTCCTGTGTTCTCCTCTCCCCATTACCACATTTCTGTCCCCTTGCCTCATAAAGCTGTTTTCTGTAAATCTTAAATCTTGGTTGGACTAGAAGCTGAAACAAAAATAAAAAAAAAAAGTTGGGGGCGGCCTAGCCCCATGTGATGAAGATTATGGCCTACTTTTTCTTCTATTAGATGCAGAGCCTCTGATTTAAATCCTAGGTTCTTGATCCGCTTAGAGTTGAGTTTTGTGCATGGTGAGAGATAAGGTTTTAATGTCAGTTTTTTGAAAGTGGATTTCTAGTTTTCAAAGCAGCGTTTGTTGAAGAGGCTATCTGTTCTCCAATCCATGTTCTTGGCACCTTTGTCTAATGTAAGATAATTGTAATATTGTGAGTGAGTCTGTGTGTCCTCTATTCTGTACCATTGGTCTACTGGCCTGTTTTAGTGCCAATACCATGCTGTTTTTGTTACTATTGCTCTGTAGTATAGTTTAAGGTTTGGTATAGTCATACCACCTGCTTTGCTTCTCCTGCTTATAATTGCTTTAGCTATTCTGGGATTCTTATTTTTCCAGATGAATTTCATGATTGATTTTTCTATTTATATGAGAAATATCATTAGAATTTTAATCAGAATTGCATTAAATCAGTGTAGGGCTTTTGGTTGTATGGTCGTTTTGATAATATTAATTCTGCCTATGGAAGACTAAGGTAGATCTTTCTATTTTCTAAGGTCTTCTTTGATTTCTTTCTTGAGGGTTCTGTAGGTTTCATTGTATAGATCTTCACCTCTTTTGTTAAGTTGATTCCCAAGTATCTTATATTTTCTTTTTTTGGAGTTATTGAAAATGGGGTAGTTTTTCTTATTTTCTACTTGAGACTTTGTCAATGATATACAGAAATGCCTTTTTTTAAATGTGTGTTAATTTTATATCCTGCTGCTTTGATGAATTCATATTTTAGTTCTAGAAGTTTTCTGGTGGTGCTTTTGGGGTTTTCTAGGTATAGAATCGTATTCTCAGCAAATAGTACTAATTTAAGTTCTTTTCCTGTAGTTATTTTTTCAAATTTCTTTCATCTGTCTAATTGCTCTGGCCAGTGTTTCAAGAAATATGTTGAATAGAAATGGTGAGAGAAAGCACCCCTGTCTTGTAACAGTTTTTAGAGGGAATGCCTCTAGTTTTTCACCCTTTAGAATGATGTTGGCTTTAACCTTAATGTAGAGAGCCAGTATGATGTTGAGGTATGTTCCTGTTATCTCAAGTTTTTCCAATTTTTTGAACATGAAAGGGTGCTGTATTTTGTCAAATGGCTTTTCTGTGTCTCTTGAGATGATCATATGATTCTTATTTTTAAGTTTATTGATGTGATGAATTAACTATATTGATTTCTATATTTTGAACCAACCCTGTATTCCTAAACAAACCCCACTTGATCTTGGTGCATGACCTTTTTAATATGTTTTTGTATTTAATTTGCCAGAATTCTATTCAGAATTTTTGCATCTATGTTCATTCGAGATATTGGCCTGAAGTTTTCTTTCTTTTATTTGTCCCTACCTGGTTTTGGGATCAGGGTGATATTGGCCTCATAGAATGAGTTTTGAAGTGCTGCTTCTTTCTGTATTTTCTGAAATAAATTGAAGAATATTGGTATTTTTGAATTTCTTCTTTAAAGATCTTGTTTAGCAGTGTATCAATCTGGGCCTAGGCTTTTCTTGGTTTGTAAGCTTCTGATGAAATCTAGTATTTCATCATTTAATTTTGGTTTGTTTAAATTGTGTGTCTCCCTGATTCAATCTGGGCATATCATATGACTTAAGAAATTTCTTGATGCTTTCAATGTCTTCTATTTTATTTAGCATCTCACAGCGTAATTGGCACAAAAGTATTCATACTGGAGAGAAGCCCTACAAATGTAAAGTGTGTGGCAAGTGTTTTAATACAAACTCAAATCTTGATTGTCACAACAGGATTCATACTGGAGAGAAGCCTTACAAATGAACAGTGTGTGTGGCAAGAGTTTCAGTCAAAAATCATCACTTACTCAGCACAAGCAAAACCACACTGGAGAGAAGCCTTACAAATGTAAAGAATGTGGCAAAAGTTTTAATCAAAAAATAGTACTTACTCGGCACCTGAGAATCCACACTGGAGAGAAGCCCTACAAATGTACAGTGTGTGGCAAAAGTTTCAGTCAAAAATCATCACTTACTCATCACCTGCGAATCCACACTGGAGAGAAGCCCTACAAGTGTAAAGAGTGTGACAAGTGTTTTAAGCACATATCATCACTTACTCAGCACCAGCGAATCCACACTGGAGAGAAGCCCTACAGCTGTAAAGAATATGGCAAAGCTTTTAATAGCATCTCACAGCTTAATTGTCACAAAAGGTATCATACTGGAGAGAAGCCCTACAAATGTAAAGTGTGTGGCAAAAGTTTTAATACAAACTCACATCTCTATTGCCACAACAGGATTCATACTGGAGAGAAGCCGTACAAATGTAAATTGTGTGGCAAGAGTTTCAGTCAAAAATCATCACTTACACAGCACCAGCGAATCCACACTGGAGAGAGGCCCTACAGCTGTAAAGAATGGGGCAAAGCTTTTAATACCATCTCACAGCTTAATTGTCACAAAAGGATTCATACTGGAGAGAAGCCTTACAAATGTAGAGAATGTGGCAAAGATTTTAATCAACAATCATCACTTACTCGACACCAGAGAACCCACACTAGAGAGGAGTCCTATAAATGTGAAGAATGGCAAAGCTTTTAATATTGAAGATCACATCTTACTAAACATTATAGATTTTATACTGGAGAGAAGTTTTTCAATGAAAATATTGCATCAGTGTCTTTAAGGATACATCAACCCTATTTCACAGTAGTTCAACACTATTTCACACCAGATATATGATAGCACAGAAATCATATAAATGTAAAATAGGTGACAGAGTCTCCAATAGTTGTTCACACCCTACTCAGCACCTCAGAATTCATACGAGAGAGAGGATGTACGCAAAAATTTTTGGAAACCTTTTGAAGATTGATCCATCATTTTTGAAACACTGGAGGATTTATAGCATATAGAAACCCAAAGAATGTTTCCAAGACTGTATTCAAATTTCCGACATTTGTTAATTACTGACCTCATATCTGTAGCAAATGTGGAGTAGCATCTGTCCAAAGTGTGTACCTTAAATAACAGCAAAATATTTACAAAAACGCCTTGACAAATATAAAGATTGTAGTAAATTTCATATCTATAGCCCATCCCTTGAAGTACTTGGGACCTAGGAGGGAAAAAAATCATTTAAATGTAGAAAATGGGTAATTGCTTTTGATATTTGCTGAAAATTTTCTTAACATCTTGAGCTGATATTATAGAAATAAGGAAATACAAGTATAGAATTGTGCATCCCTAAAAGGATATAATTTTAGTATAAATCAACAATTATTACTAAAGAGTCTCATTTTTCACAACTTGAGAAATAATAATACTCAGAGTTGATTATTTCAGAAGTCTTAGTATTAATATGAAATTTAAAATTTAAAATTTTCAGAGCCCCTTAAAGTTAGGGACCCTTACTCAGTAAACTACATCCTCAGATTTTTTTTTTTATTTAGAGATAGGGTTTGCTAAGTTGCATAGTTCCTCACTAAGTTATGGAGCCTGACTTTGAACTTGCAAAGTTTCTCACATCCCTAGGGTCAAAGCATGGTCCACGATGCAAGTTTTACAGAGTGTTTTTACTTATATTTCATAACAGATGTAATTTGTTGCTAAATAAAGTGTGAATTTCTTAATGTTAACCTTGTCATGCATTTAATGATGTTATTAGTTCACACATCTCCCACTATTCACTTTGCTAATGGATCGATACAATAGTAAACCATTCTGTTGGGTAAATAATGCTATAACATCTCCATTAATTATTTCATATGTTAAATAATATTCTCCAAATAATACTTGATTAATGTAAATTATATACTCTCTTGTTTGTAATTATGGGAAAATTAAGAGAGTTATACGAAGGATCTAGGGATACTAAAATAATGCCCAGATATCCCTAGTTTGAATTATGAGTTTAACATTTCACCATATAGAGTAGCAGTACTCCCTAAGGGATCTACAACTCCGGAGAGTTATACAAGCCCCCACTAAGGAAGAGGAGAAAGACCCAAGAGAGTAGGAGCCAACATGTGTATTCAGGCAATAAAGGAGGATTGCTGAAGGGGGAAAGAGTCTTAATGTTTCCTGGAGAATCCACATGGTTCATAGTCCCATCCTGACTCTTGGACTGAAGAAACCATGCAGATCCTCATGAATTCTATGACGTTCATCACTGAGGTGACTATACTCACCTCTAGTGTAGGAAAAACATCACAATTTGGGACCACCTCTTTAGTTTTGTATACCCAGTAGAAAATTTAACTAGAAACATGTAAAATGATGACTGTAAAAAGATAAAGACATACTGTAGGAGCATTTATGCCCCCACATTCTTTATTTCATTATGTATTTTGATTTTGTAGACCCTTTGGTTCTACTTAATAATTCAGAATATAATGTTTGTTATACTTATTAGATTATACGATAGATAGCATGTGTCATGGTCTCCGAGAACCCTCTGCAACCCTGTAATTATAAGATACTATAAAGTAACCCTGTCCCTCCTCAGATCTTATAGCTCCAAAAGCCCATGACACCACAGAGAGAGAAACACAATTTTGATTGAAATAAAACTTAGACTCTCATCTACAAGTCCTGTTCAAAAAGTAAAAACACAATATTCTCTTCATATGTGAATCTTTTGGGTCAACAAAACACCACCCACCAACATTTCATTTAACTTTATTGGGGAAAATAAATATTGAAATATAATGATAAGTTCTAGGAGAATAATATTCACAACATTCTTTATTCCAAAGTGTAAATCTCTAGGTTTCATGCTTATCTCCACATTATTTTATGCAGAAAACTGGCTTCATTTTGCATATGAGAGTTTAAACTCTTTATAAAGCCAGGAGGGAAGATTCAGTCCTAGAGGTCTAAGGAAAATACTAAAGATCTTCCCTTTTCTTGTTTGAATAATGTCTGAAGTCCTTGATGAAACAGATAAAGAATGCTTATTTCTCAATGCAACTGGCTGATTGGCTCACTCATTGGAATCCTAATTTATTTAGTCATCTCAAGGCTATCACTCACTTCTCTAGGATCTGACCTTCTCTTGGGAGGACTTGGTGTTCTTCAGGGGATCACCAGGTCATGCAAGATGATGGAATGAAGTTTTCTTTTTTCCAACATGTATTTATTTGGCCTCACTTTCAATACAAGTTAGAACAAGACTTCAGACTCTGACCTGTGGAGAGGATGCTCTGCCCAGCACTTCCCAGTCAGGACCATGAAAAGCTCTTTGGGACTCCCCAGTACATAGGTTCAGTGTTGGTGTTTTCCTAGTCTGGAAATAGAGTTGCCTTTGTCTTTTACTTTTGCTTTCTCTCTTGCTTTCATAGTATTACTCAAGGAAACACTGTCTTGTGTGATGAATGTGTCTTCCTTATCTATTGAATCTGACCTGCCAAGCTGAGCAGCTGCCCACATACTGAATGTCACGAACACATGTATGTGTTATATAATGAGTAACTAGTGTGTCTTTCAACTGCATGATTTTTTATTGCACGGGGGAGGAAATTGAGAATGCTTTCTTTGAGTGCACACAACACTATTTATAGTATTCATAACACTGCTATGTAATGTTTCCTCTCTGCTCAACTTGTAAGTATTGTTTTTGTGCTGCTTTGTAAAACAAATAGAAAAGTGTTGTAAACCAAAAATTTTGTGATAAATGATAGTTGACTGACTTGGGCAAATCTATTTATCATTGTTGTTTTGTATGGGCTCAAGGTACACTTTTATACTTTTATTTCACCTTAATGACATTAACATTCATTGAAGAGTTTTTTACGCACAAAACTCCTCAGTATACAAATGATCCCTTATCATTTCTAAAATTTCTTTCTCTTTTTAGGTATACATGGTAGTAGAGCAAATTTTGACATATTATACGTTGTGTAAAACTCATTTTATTTAGCATAACATTCTTGAGGTGTACATGGTGTGGACCTTCCCTGGTGGTGTATTTATATATAAACATTGAAAAGTTGTGTCTGATTAATTCTACTGTCATTTTTACTCCTATTTCCCTTTTCTTTTCTTCAATCCAACTTTGTCTCCCTTGTTGAGTGCTTTAACATCTCTATATATTATGTATTATATGTAATGTCTGTTTCATTCTACTATCATATCTATCCCCATATTCCCTAGCTTCCCTGCAATTCTCTACTTAATCTAAACATCTATTCTTTCCCACCCCCATTGTGAGTTAGCGTACACTTATTGGAGGGAACATTTTGCCTTTGTGTTTGAGTGTGTGTGGGAGGGCGGCTTATTTCACTTAGCATGATATTCTTCAACTCTATCCTTTTACCACCAAATGGCATAGTTTCATTCATCTTTAAAGCTAAGTAATATTCCATTGGTGGGGGAAATTTCATATATGTATCTCACATTTTATTTATCCATTCATCTGTTGAAGGAAACGTAGGTTGGTTCTATAGTTTATCTATTGTGAATTGTGCTGCTATAAACATTGGAGCAGCTGTTTCCCTGTAGTATGCTGTTTTTAATTCCTTTAGGTGTAGTCTGAAGAGAGGGATAGCTGGGTCAAATGATGTATCCATTCTGGTTTTTCAAGGCGTCTGCATACTGCTTTCCATGGTGGTTGCACCAATTTGGAGTCAATCTCATGAGCAATGTGTGAGTGTTCCTTTTCCCTACAACCTCACCAACATTTATTGTTGCCTATATTATTAATGATTGCCATTCTGACTGAAGTGAGATAAAATCTTAAAGTAATTTTGATTTACATTTTCCTAATTGCTAGATAGGTGGAATGTTTTTTCATATATTTGTTGATGGCTTATATTTCTTCTGTGAAGTTGTCTGTTCATTTAGTGAGTCAATTTGTTAATTGGTTTTTGTTGTTGTTGTTTGTGTTAATTTTGAGGGTTTTTTTTTATTGGTTGTAAATTTTGAGTTCTTTATATTCCCTAGACATTAGTGCTTTTTCTGAATTATGTGTTTAAATATTTGTATAAAATCTAGATTTTTCTTCAATTAGTGTTTCTTTTGCTGAGAAGCAGCTTTTTAGTTTGAATCTATCCCCTTTATTTATTCTTGATTTTTAATATTTGTGCTGTAGGGGTCTTGTTATGGAAGTAAGATTGTGAACCAACATTCACCTCAGATTTTTAAATGGTATCCCAAGTTTATTTATGTTTCAATTTATTGTTTCTCTCACTATCTTGCCTTATAGATCTACATGTTCTAAAGAATCATGAAATGAGCTAGCTTCACATACATGATTTTCTGATGACTATTATTTTTCAATATGTAGCTGCAGATGGTTTAAAATATATGTCTACTATTTCAGACTTTAAATAACGCAAATACATGCCTTCTGTAGAAAATATTCCATCAGTAGATCAACATCAAATCATTAATATATATAAACATATATAAAATCTTGGATTCAAATGCATGCACATCCAACCCAGAGCTTGGCCCATAACACTTATTCTATACTAGGTCTACACTTTAGAACTCCATGACAGTTGTTATAAATCAAAAGCCTGAGACTCACTCCCCAGACATTCTCTTTTGGGGGGGTACGATGACGAAGACTGAACTCAGGGGCACTCAACCCCTGAGCCACTTTCCTATCCCTATTTTATGTAAAGATAAGATCTCACTGATCTGCTTAGTAAATTTTTTTTCACTGAGGCTGGCTCTGAACTCATGATCCTCCTTCCTCAGCCTTCCAATCTGCTGAGATGAGAGGCAAATGCCACCATGCCCAGCTCCACAGAGAGCCTTCTTTAACTGGTTGGAACCCACTTATTCAGTATGTTTTGGCCTAATCCTCACAAATAGCGATGAAATTATTTTCCTCTCTATGAAAAATCAGGGCTACAAAGAGATTGGACTCGACAACATCTAATTACACAGCATGTCCACATTACAACAAAAGTGTGGTATGCAATTCTCCACCCCTCCAAAGAGATCCTCTTGGCTCCACAAAGTTGGGAGTACTTGCCAACTCTCTGCCATGGCTCATTCAGAAGCCTCCCAGGAGGTGAGTGTATATGAGGGACAGTATTCCAGGTGACACCTTGGTAATTAATGGGCTATGCCAGGGAGTAAGGCAGAGCCCAATTCACCAAAGGCACAAAACTTTCATGTGGCTGGTCCAGGATGGGGGCTGCATGAGGGGATACTTTTCCTCCACCCTTGATGTGTCTTTCCTAACTGTTCATATGCTGAAATACTTGTTCAATGACTTGCACCCTTTTCCTGTTTTATGTTTCCCTCTCATGTGGCTTTGGAGGTCTCATGCTTTGGCAATTATTGTGACTTTCTTCGTCAGTTTTCCAACCTCTCTCATCCCATCCATGTGGAATTTGTCTCTGTGGATATTAGTTTTCATTTTATATATTTTCATTTAGTCCAAGTTTGCAATTACCTCTAGAAAAAACAAATGTTTCATTCATTATCATGCCTGTACTAACCCTTCACATGTCGATAATGGCAGTGTTCAAGAACTATCATCTGATTTCTACAACTGGAACATAAATGAGTCTGCTTGAAATGACTGTCATTTCTTTTGACTACAGATAATGGGGATCCTTTTAATATAGCACTTTAATGCTTTTATGTATATTTATATACAGTACCCAGGACACTGAGCCTGCTTTTTACACGGTTTTCTCTCAGAGAAGGTGGAGTTGATCATGTAGGTTTCTTAGAGTGGACTCCAGCTTGGACTCTGCCTCGGCTCTGACTAGATTCCATCTGCCTGTGATTTCTACAACATGTGACCTATAGGTCTTCCTCTTCTTTTTTAATTTTACCATTTCACTTAGAGCTTGAGCCATAGAACTGTTACTTTGGAAAAGATGACTTACCAAACCATCACTAACCACAAGAAAGTGTGCTCCATGTGCAAACTAGGAAAGAAGGGCCCATCACATACTTCAGGCTTCAGGAAAATTATGGTGGTGCCAGGAGTCCCTCACATCAAAGTAGAGGCACTATAAGTTGTGGGAAAGGTTTGGACTAATTTGATTTTTTGGACCAGAATTAGAGTAATTTAAGTTTCCTTATCAACATGAGAAAATAATCTCAATCAAGATCCTTTTCCAGATGTGTCCAGGAAACTTTAAGTATTTGAAGCCCAGATATCTTGGATTGGTGTTATCCATCAGAGAAGACAACAAAATTAAGAGAGATGACATGTCCCACTGGGGAAGCCACAGTTTTGTGTTCTCCAGTGGGAATTTCTTGCCTTTCTACAGACATTAAAATTACAAATTACAAATCTGCAGAGACAGAACACATCCTTTCCATAAAACTTACAAGTGTTTGTGCTCTGCTCAGCTTATTCAGTTGACAAAGTACCTCTGTGTCCTCAGATGCAGAGTTAGTGTGGATTCTAAAAAGGGCATTTTAGGAGAGAATTCAATCTACTAGAGAGGTTTCCCAGTAGCTTCTTTGCTTTTTCAAAGCAGCAAACATCTTTCGAAGACAATATCCTCATTGCACCATACAGAACATGATCCTCTGAGCTCATTAGGACTGTTGTAGCCCAAAGGACCATGTTCTGTATGGTGTAATGAGGATATTGTCTTCGAAAGATGTTTGCTTCTTTGAGATCCTGCTAAAATGAGTCAATTTTTCTTATAGGGAATGTCAGTTTTACTTCTTCAATTTTCAATTTAATAACTTCATGGGAGATAACTTACATATGGTATGTCATGTAGAGATTTTAAACACTACTAATTTGTATACTTATTACCAGGGAATTAATAAGTTTTAATATTTTGATTGATAATCTTACTTTGGTCATCTTCATAACTCATAGAACAATTATGGTTTGAATAATTGTACATTTTGAAATCTTTAGATGGAAATGAGGTTCTATGTTCAAAACCTCATTTTATAGAATTGAATCTCACATGGTTAAGAATTTTCAGTTGGTAAGTGTCACACAAGGGACTGTGATCATAAAGAAGTGCATTATATATTTTAGAAAATCAAATAAATGTGTTGGTAAGATCCAATTCATGGTGCCAAATTATAGGCTTAGGAATATAATTCACAAGAATTTGGAAGAATATTTTTATGTATTAGTCCATTCTGTTTTAATCCCTAAAAACCTTTTGTAATATCTAATAATGGAAATGTGTAAATTCAATTTTGCTTAGAAGAACATTCAGGACACTTGAAACCCATCCTGCCTTGGTCACTTTCAGATTTTTTTCCAAAATTCAATTTTTCATGTCATTATCATGCACAGATAAATGTGACCCCAAGACACAGAGAGCAAGATAAATCAGGAAAGCTGAAGGCTGAACTTGACCCTTCCATCGCAATATCAGTCAGGGGAAAAAGACTCTCCTGCAGGATCATGTGGATTTCTAAGTAATGAGAGCTTGGGGTATGCAGAGAAGTGCATGGGCTCTCTCATTTTTGAGGAGGTCCACAGAACAGGGTAGAAAAGAGTGTGGCTGTGGGGTCTCTAATCAAGTCCTCCAGAGACCAATCAGGAAGCAGGCCTGATTTTATTGTGCAGTTACCATGTATATGTACTCAGGCAGTACCTAAGCAAAATATAGACAGCCGCCAATGTAATGTTTGCTAGCTGACTTTGCAGTGAACAATAAAGTAGTGGGACTACAACACATGGCAGAGCTGTGCCGATGGGGTAAGCAATTTGCCACTCACACGCCTAGCATGGGGAGAGCCCTGCCATGCAGACGCCCTTAACCTATGCCCTGTATGCAGTTCTCCATGCACTTGTCCCCACAGAGAAGCACCTCTGGGGCTTCTTCTTTCTTGACTTTAAAGAACAATTTCTCTTCTAGTTGCTTTTCTCAGGAGAAATTTTAAATAATAGTAATATAAATATCATAGCTGTAAGTGTGAACCCTGAGCTATATTTTAATACCCTGACAATTTATAAAAGCAACCCATGGTTCTCATATCTACTTCTCACAAAGAGCTGCCATTCATTCAGTCAAGTCTTGCCCAGGGTTTGCTCGTCGTGTTACTGGAGGGTGTGTTTTGCAGCAGAGGGGCTGGGTGATGGTGTCGCCCTCTCTGAGGTGTCAGTCATTTCTCCCTAGTGCTCTTCATAGATTCCCAGCACACAAAGAGCCACATGTAAGAGGTTTCATCCGAGGCTGACATCAGTCCCAAGCCCACTTGCTTGAAGCAAGACCAGTCTCAATTCTCCATCTCCCTTTTGTCTGTTAGTGAATACCAAGAGGACATGGAGAGGGTTGGAAGTAGTGGTGAAGCTGAGCTGGGTGATGAGGACAACCCCAAGCTGTAAGTCTGCACATGTGTTGTTAGGGGTGACAGATCCTATTTCCTCTCCCGTTATGAACAGGATGGTGCTCAGATTGCATAAGGGAGAAGAGATGTTTCTTACTCTCACTTTCACCCTGGAATGTGCCCACCCAGAGCGTCCAAATAACCCTGACCTGCAGTGGGGTGTCCTTCTCCTGTAATTCTCTCTACTTCTGTACTAACCACCAGCTCGTGTCCACTGCCTTAGCAGTCCTCACTAGATGGTGAAAACACAGATGATTGTGCATGTATCACACAGCTTCCCCTGACTTTAGTGACAGCATCATATCTAACATGACTCCTTCCTGGATCCAGATACTAGAGGGAGTCTTTACTATCAGTTCTAACAAACAAAACTTGTGATTTTTTTTTTGAAAATTTCTTTTTCATGTGTGATCTGTTTTTTCTTATCTCCTCCCTTGGCCTTTCCTTCTTCTTACCATATGTGAATTCTTCAAATATAACCTATTTCAGAAATCTGTGTTAGATTCCCTGTGATTTACAGATCCTTCCACACAGAATTCCCACTCTAGAGGGTAGCTTGATTTCTCCAGTGCATAAAGGTAACGAGTGCCCAGTACAATAAGGCAACCATGGACCAAGCTGAAAGTATCACTCCTTAGAATCTTGTTTGAGGGGTGTTTTTCAGATTACATCTTTGATGTCAGAGAGTTTGTATTATGTCTCATGATCTCCTGGACTATGTTGTGCCAGGCATAATGTGCACAGCTGGGAAGGTACATAGCTCAGGATTTCAGTCAACTATGAATCATTCCCATTCCCCAGGATGCTTCCTAACAACAATGGAGCCTCAGCAGGGACATTACAATAGATATTTCTTCACAACACTACCATGGTACATTTATACAATTTTAATCATATTTGATGCACATCATTTAGTGATGATTGTGGTTGAAAACTGGAGCTAGCAGAATGACCAGACTGTGCTTTCCCCTGGCCACTACCTGTATGAAGATTAGTTCTCATTATTGCATGAAATTGTATCCCTTTCTTTGAAGCATACTATAAAGAAAGGGTCTAAGTTCTTCCCAATACTGATACAGAAATTTACCATCAGAAAACAATTTTCCAACAGTTTCAAGGCAATGAACAACCCATCAATGAGTTCTTGACTATTACTGCAAATTCATGGCACCTGCACAATCCAGTTTGTATGAATGCATTTTCCTCAGCTACACTGATCTTAAATTCATCCAATGGCTTGGAGACACCCGTGACTAAAACATGTTATTTATTGAGTGTTAGAAAACTTAGATTGTGTAAGATTCAAATATTTAAAATAAATTGAAGCAGATTCTGTGTGTCACAGAAAAGTGATAGAATGCAGTATTTGATTTTAAATTTCACATGTCTTTTTGTTGTTGAAACAAGGCAATTTTAAAACCCTCCTCCATTCCTTTGTACCTCAGATTGAACCCTGGGCAGTTAGTCATTAAACTATTTCACCAGCCATTTTTTATATTGGGAGAAAATCTTGCTAAGTTACTGAGCTTTTGCCTTGTAATCCTCTGACTCCTGAGCCGATGGGATTGCAGACATTCAGCCTCACCTAAAAGCATTTTTATGTTATTTTTTACATGCTAATATAAATCAATTTAAGCTTATCCTATAAAAATATTTATACTATATTTGACTTACATAAAAAAATTCATAAGAATTCGCATATGCCATTTATATATAGATCTCACCAAAAAATATCTAAGGCTTAGTGATTAAACGTGAACCCTAATATATTTTTTGGGGGGTTACCAGGGATTAAACTCTTGGGCACTCAACCAGTGAGCCACATCCCTACTCCTATTTTGTATTTTATTTAGAGAAAGCATCTCACCAAGTTGCTCAGGGTCTTGCTGTTGCTGGATTTGAACTCACCATCCTCCTTTCTTAGCCTCCCAAAGCAGTGGGACTATAGTCTACAATTTTTAAATTTATATTTTTTTTTCTGGATTTACCATGGGAGACTGTCTTTTTCTAGTGATTTTTCATATTTCACAAATCCTGTGTTTGCACTCATATGTTGAAGCTGAAAAAGTTGATCACAAAAAACCACAAATGAGAAAAGCTTTTTATATTTGTTTTAAGAGACAGATGGCAAGAAGTGCCAAAAAGCAGTTAAGAGGGAAAAGTAACTCTTAGGTTTCATAGCCCATAGTTTGAATCGGATAAGTAATTATTAGACTGTGGACATTCTAAAAAGAGTTCACAGGTTTAAAACATCAAAATGATATTTTAGAAGGTAGAAATTGCACAGATTTGATCACTACACATGTTCTATTAAAACATTGCATCCTATATGTAGATACCAATTAAAAATTGAACAATAATTAACACTTCAAGTCAAATAGAAAAAAATAAACAAGGATGGCTGGAAATACAAACCATGCCTCAACAGTAACCTTAAATGTTAGTGGCTTAACACACCAATAAAAAGACATAGGCTAGTAGTCTGGATTTTTAAAAAAATCCAACCATATTCTGCCTCCAGGAGACTCGGGAAAAGATAGACTGAAGGTGAAAGATTGGGAAAAAACATACCACTCATATGAACCTTGAAAGCAAGCAGAGGTCTCCATACTTATATTAAATAAAGTAGACTTCAAGCCAAAGTTAATCAAAATAGATAAAGAAGAACATCTCATACTGCTCAAGGAAACCATATGCCAACAAGACATAACAATCATAAATATATATGCCCCTAACAATGGGGCACCTATATTCAAACAAACTCTTCTCAAGTTCAAGAATCAAATTGACCACAACGTGATCTGGGGTGACTTTAACACACCTCTCTCACCACTGGATAGATATTCCAAACAAAAGTTGAATAAAGAAATTATAGAGCTCAATAACACAATTAATAACTCACATATATAGAATACATATCAGATTGGAGGAGGAAGCCTGGCCCCACCCCACGTGCTAATCTGGAGGAAGCCTATCAACCCTTAAAACCCAAAATCAAACTTTTAATTATTGAATATTAACAGTTTTCCCATTTTGTTTCCATGATCTTTTTTGCATTTTAATTTCACCTTAATTTTTTACTTTGCAGTGAACAATTCTTTTGTTAATACTTTCATTTAGATTGTTTTCCCTATGTTTTTGAATGGATTGTGCCTCAATTTTAACACTGCTCATTGCTACTGTATATAATTTAAGTGATTTAATGTTGACCATTTAACCCATGACATTATTCAAGTAATTCTTATGTTTCATTAGTTCATGGAAATTGCTTAGAAACTTTATAGAAATAATAATATCATCTGCAAATGCTGTTTGATTTTTGATGTATAAAATATCATTTAATATTCTCAAACAATATTTATAAGTTAGAAAAGCATACATTTTTTTTCTTTTCCTAAAAATAAATTGATACTTTAGTTCACACCATTAAGTATGAAAATAGTTCATAGGTGCCTTTAAGTGGATTGAAAAAGAATTTTCCTCTTTTCATAATTTGCCAAAGGTTTTACAGTATTTTAGTAAGTGATTTTCCAGAGCTTTTCTCTATCAAAATTATTTTTGGAAACTTCCCATATGACAATGTCCCTCTTGGTCATGAAGTCCAATCATTCTTTTTGTTGTTGTTCTCAGTTTCTTGGGGTTTTTAATATCTGCACTAACATCTATAAAAACATGGTCTGCAATTTCCATTCTTATGCTGTGTTAGCTGGTATTTATCACCTTAAGGAAAGAATTAGTCAATTTTCTTCTTCTACATTTAGACATGATCATGAATTATTGTTACTGATCCTAATTACATGTTTTATAGAAATCACCCACGAAGGCTCCTTTTTAAAAATGTGATTACTGTTTGGTTTTTATGTGGGTCAATTTTTAGAGCTAGGTTTTTGCCACTTTGGCCTCAAGTTACTTAGCCTAAATTTTCCTATTTCTGGGGCCTCAAGGTAGTCAAGACTAGTGGCATGTGCTCCCATATCAGCATAACTGCATGTATTTTTTGAGCAGCTGTAAAGTTAAATGTTGATTTGTAGATCTATTTTACATTTCTTCACATCTGGGTCTACTAATGTATTCTATTGATTTGTGAAGTAATTTTCAAAGTTGATGATTATCTAGCAGTTTATCTATATTTTGTTGTTTTCCTGGCTCGAGATTTTCTTGGCAATTAACATGGAATAATGAGAAAGCATAAGGTGGGAAAATGAGAACCTGGAATTTTGCTAATTGATCTCAAATGCCTTGTGAAGGATGGAGAGTGTGCACCCATAATTGTGTGAGACAAATAAAGCAGAAACGCTAAATTATCATTTTATGTAGCCTAATACGTGATCTTGAGTAACTTTCATATGGCTTTACACACTTTTTTAATTTTAGGGCAGAATTTAAGTATTTTACCATATTTAAATTAGGTTATGAGGGGTTTATATTAAATTTTGGTGAGTTGTGTAAGGTTCTTATATTTTGGATGTCGAGCTTTTTCAGACATGAGGCTAGAATCGGTTTTCTTTAACCTAGTCTACTTTAGATTTCATTGATTGATTCCTTTGCTGTACAGAAGCGTTTTTAGCTTTATATAGTCTCAGCTGTTTTTCCTTGTACAGTCTCTGCATATTATATCTAAAACCATTGCCAACACAAATGGCAAAAAAAATTCTCATTTTCTTCTGGAATTTTTATGCTTTCAGGTTATATCACAATGAGATATAACCACAGACTTGTGGGCTCAATCCTCAAAATGTTGGTAGGTAACACATACTGCAGAGGATATGCAGAAAAGGAAACATTTGGACATCCTTGCCAGGAATATAAATTTGAATAGACATTAAAAATACTATAAGGGGGTTTCTCAAAAAATTAGAACTAGAGATGCCATATGACCCAGACATTGCGAATATGCCTGGAATTTTAGGATTCTTCAGAAAAGTAGAATACACAAAAAATATACATGTGTATACAGAAGAGAGCTTATTATATTCACTCACATAATCATGGGAGTAATAGTCACCAAATGTTTGCCTACAGGGTGGCAACACTGGGAAACTGGTAACAGCTAAGTCCAAGAAGCTGGAAGCTTCACAATATGAGAAAGCAAATGAAGCAGCTGTGGTCCAAAACAGAGGACTTAAATGATCCTGGTAGATGAAAAAACAAATAACATGATTAAAGTGGGCTAAAGACCTGAACAGATACATGTCAGAAGAGGATATACAATCAATAAATATATGAAAAATGCTCATCATCTTTAGGAATCAGAGAAATGCAAATCAAAACTATTCTAAGATATCATCTAACTCCAGTCAGAATGGCAGCTATTATGAAGACGAACAACAACAAGTGTTGGTGAAGATGTGGGGAAAAGTTACATTTATACACTGCTTGTGGGACTGCAAATTGATGCAGCCCATTTGGAACGTAGCATGGAGATTCCTTGGAAATATGGGAATGGAACCTCCATTTGACTCACCTATCCTTCTCCTCAGTTTAAGCATAAAGGTTTAAAAACATCATACTTCAGGGACACAGCCAAATCAATGTTTATGGCAGCATAACTCACAATAGCTAAACTATGGAGCCAACACAGATGCCCTTCAGTGGATGAATAGATAAAAAAATGTGGCATATATACACAATGGAATTTTACTCAGCAATAAAAGAATAAAATCGTGGCATTTGCATGTAAATGGATGGAGTTGGAGAAGATAATGATAAGTGAAGTTAGCCAATGCTCTCCCTCTAAAAACTAAAAACAAATGTCGAATATTTCCCTGACATAAGGGGGTGATTCATAGAGGAGTACACAGGGGGAGCGTAGGAGGAAGAGATGAATTCTAGATAGGGCAGAGGGGTGGAAGAAAAAGAGAGGGGGACGGGGATTAGCAAAGATGGTAGAATGCAATGGACAACATCATCCAAAGTACATGTATGAAGACTTGAATTGGGTGTCAACATAACGTTACATAAAAAAGATACAAAAACTGTGGTATATATGTGTATTAAGAAATGTAATGCAAAAGAAAAAAGAATCGCATTAACTTACATTAGGTAGAGGAAAGTGAAATGAGGGGAAGGTAGGGGATGTGGGAATAAGAAAGAAAATGAAACAGACATGATTTCTTTATGTATGTATGTGACTGTATGACACATGTCATTCTACAATATGTATACTCAGAAAAATGAGAAATTATATCCCATCTATGTATGATATATCAAAGTATATAAATGCATTTTATTGTCATGGATAACTAACTGAAACAAATAATTTTTTTTAAAAAGACCCCGGTAGAGCCAATGGTGCAAGACCCCAAAGGGGACTTCAAGAAGCCTGGAGCATAAGCATGTGACTGCTTCTCTTGCGTTTTTCCAAATCAAAACTATTGAACACCAATATATATGTTCATTACAGGTATTCCCCAGGCTTTCTGACTCAGCCTTCTGGAAGCACACTCACAGACACATGGAGAGATCGTCCACACCATTCTCTGGGTATCTCAATCCACTCAAATGGACATCTGACATTAACCACTTTAACAATTGAAGGAAATAAAATGCATCTTTAGGAATATCTACCCTCCCATGTTACCACCATACTATTCACAACCTAAATTTCCAAAGAGTAACTCAGGAAGAGGAACCTATGGTATATTACAGATAATAGAGAAAGAGAGATTTATCATTGTGATTACACACAAATGTATCAACACACATATATAACTTTTTCAGTTTTTCTACCATTATTTTGAGACAAGGACTTTTACGGTGCAGTGGGTATCACCAAGATGCGAGGCTGGCTATAAGATAGTGATTCTCGTCCCTCAGCCTATTGAGTCCCTAGCATGACAAAAGAAATGTGCCTCCACACCTCACTTATTACTCAACTTTAAAATAAGGATGGTGTCTATGGCAGTGGTGCCAAAATGTGAAGGCCAGCCTTAGTAGTTTGATAACATTCTGTCTTAAAACTGAAAAAGAAAATGATGGTGGATCTCTGTTACTGGTAAGGCAACCCTGGGTTGAAACCCCAGAAACAAAAGAATATTCTCCAATAACACAGACAAGCTGGAGGACTTTAGGATAAGTGAGATGATTCAGATGCAGAAATACATTGTATACTCTATGTTCAGAGCCTGGAAGAAAATAGAATGGATGTATAGGAAGAGCCTGGTTGTTATCAGGGAGCATCATCAATAATATTGCATCATATACTGGAAATTACAAAAAACAGCAGGATTCTGTTCTTAGTGAAGAATGGATAATTATGAGAGATGGTTGGTTTTATCATCACATATCAATTGCAAATACTAATGGGATTCAGAGTGATGTTTATATATATGCATATACATGTATTCATAATATTCAAACACCCTCTTCTGACCTTGATGCCCCCACACACTCCTCAGCCATACTAATCACTATTGTACTTGCACATGATATTATATTAGTTAACATATGAGATGTTACACTATTGTGTATTTCTTCATTTAGTATGACATCATCCAATTTCATCTATTTTGCTGACCGTTAGAGGAGTTTGTATTGATGGCTGAGTAATAAACCATGGTGAATATGAAATGTACTTTCTGGTGGATATGTTCAATTGCTTACCTACACCACTGGCTTTTCTCTATATCTGTATTGTTAAACATACTGTTATTCAACTTGAATTTATGTAACAAAAGAAAGCAACAACTGCAAAAGAATGAAGAAACTGGGAGTGGGGGTACATACCTGCAATCCCAATGGCTTGGGAGGCTGAGGCAGAAAATTCACGAGTTCAAAGACAGACTCTGTAAATTAATAGGGACCTGTACAACTCAGCGAGACCCTGTTTCTAAAAAAAAAAATAAACACGACTGGGAAAGTGGTTGTGTAGTTGAGCCAACCTATAATATTAAACTCAAGAATTTAATTTCTGGGTCTGGGGTCAGGGTTAGAGCACCTGCCTAGCACATGTGAGGCACTGAGTTCAATCCTCAGCACCACATAAAAATAAATATATAAAATAAAGATACTCTGTCCACTACAACTAAAGAAAACATAAAAGACTAATCCCTACCAGGGTTGTGATGGCACATGCATGTAACCCCAGCTACCCTGGAAGTTGAGCCTTGAGGGTCACAACTTTGAGTCTAGCCTCACTAACTTGGCAAGATCATATCTCAAAGAAAAATAAAAATGGGATGATTATAGAGCTCACTGGTAGACCATACCTAAGTCCTGTCCTCAGGATTACAGGGGAAACTTTTAATTCCTATCTTTTTTCTATGAGTTAAGGTCACCACAAAAAAGAAGGTGGCTTAGGGATAATGGTATATTTTCTAAAAACAAGCCATGTTAAATGTGCAAGTGTTCACATTTCTTCATAAAATTCCCAATTATTTTGCTTTTGATATTATGGTCATTAGAACTGTCTTTAATTTTATGTTTGCTACTTACTTTCTTATGCACATACATAAACTGATGATACTAAATTTTATTACCGTTCTGAGCTCATCTGATGCTTCTAATAGTAATTAGTGAACTCCTACATTAAAAATATACACTTAAAATCTACTTCTACCTCATACCTCATATTGGAAAACCACAAAAGTTAGATAGCAAGAAACAGAAGTAAGTTGCAATAACCATTTGACAAAGGCAAAGCTACTGGTGAGAATCTCAGAAAAACTCTATTCCCTAAAAGTCAGAAACCAAAAGTCAGAAACCAAGAGAACAAGACCATAATCTCCCACACACACATGATTTTATTCTTTTATTGCTGAATAACATTCCATTGTGTATAAATAATGCATATTTTTTTTATCCATTCATCCACTGAAGGGCATATAGGTTGGCTCCACAGGATAGCTGTGTAAAATGGTGGTTCCATACTCAGATTTCCAAGGAATCTCCATACTGCTTTCCATATTGGCTGCACCAATTTGTAGTCCCACCAGCAGTGTATGAGTGTACCATTTTCCCCACATCCTCGCCAACACTTGTTGTTGTTTGTCTTCATAATAGCTGCCATAATAAAATTTTAATTATAGTAAAATTCACAAAGACACACACACACACACACACACACACACACACACACTCGGGTTTTGCTTTGGTGTCTCTGGACAAGATCATGTGGACTAGGAACCTACAAACACAATGTCATCCTACTTCCAGTTAAGAGTAGAAATTGTTCCATGGGCAGGCCTCTGGAATCACGCACAGCATCTCCCATAAACCAGAGGATCAAAGGGGTATGAGGCCTAGAGATGTCAGAGAAGACTCACTGTTTCCTCCCCCTTTCTTGATAGTGATTTCTGGGCCAATAATCTTTAATAATCTTTACTCTACTTTGATTACATTTTATGTATTATCTAAAATTCACTCTTGAAAAAACACAAGATCCAAGAAACACAACATAACCTTTGTATCTGTGGGATCACAATCAGCAACAATGTCAGATCTTTTATTGCTTTACTTATTTACTCACTTCATTTGATCTATTTATTAATACAGGTGGACACCAGCGACAGCTCTAGGTCCTGTTGGAAGGTCACAGTTACACACCTACACACAGCATCCTAGGGAAAGACTTTTGAAACAGGAATTTTGACCCTTCATTGTTCATGAAGACTCACTCAGTGTCAGAACTTTGAATATTTTATTTTGAAGCAGGGTCTTTCTATGAGGCCAACTGTTTCCTCCGATTTGAGATCCTCCCAAAGCAGCCTCCCAAATGCCTGGCCTTACAGACATGTGCTACCAAACCTTGTTCTTTGCTTATTAAAAAAAGAGCATAGCTGTTGGTTACCTCCCTCCAGTGATGTATGTGATATCAGACCCCAAACAATAAAAAACCCACACAATTCCAAAGCTCAAGTCTGACTCTGGCTGTGTGAGTTTTTGTAATGGGAAGGGACTCCAGGGAGAGAGAGGGAAAACAGCTCAGAAAAAGTAAGTTCCTTGGTTTTCATGGCAGAAAAGAACTTCATTTGTCAGGTGCATGGATGCACCTATTTAGAAAAGCAGATGCACATTCAGAAAAGAACGTGAGGAGCCGGGGATTCAGTGTGGTCTGTAGTGTGCTTGCCCTACATGCACAAGGTCCCAGGTTCAATCCCCAGCACCACAAGAAGAAATAAAGAAAAAAATGTGAGAAAGCTCTAAAGAGAGAGACAGCAAATATGTGGTCTGAGGTGTTGCTATTTGGAAAGGGACATTTAAGTGGGGCTGGACTAGAGATGGGGCCAGATCAGACTTCTGTACTTTCTCACCCATTTTTCTAAGCTTGCTCACATCATGCTAGTATTTGAGGGTACAGGAAGCTGGTCTAGGAGAAATGCTGCATTGCAGGGAGTTTCTTTTTTAAAAAAAAAATCTGATCTTTATTTTTAAAAATAGTTTTTAGTTGGACAGGATACCTTTATTTTACATATTTCTATTTATGTGGTGCTGAGGATTGAACCCAGTGCCTCACAGTTGCTAGGCAGGTGCTCTGTCACTGAGCCCTAACCCCAGTTCCTTGTTTTTAATTTCAATATTTTATGGGCATTCCTGCATTGTGGTGATTTATGAATCTTTTCCTTTGAGGTTCAGAGTAACTTTTTTCTTAGTATCCCAGCATTTCTGTCCCAATCAGACGTGTTCCATAGTTGTTTATGGACCTCAAGTGTTACTAGAGGAATGATTAAAGGATAATTTAGTTATCAAAGCACATAGGGCAGTGTTTTCAGGACTGATGTTTTAAGAAAATGCTCATTATTAGATTTCGATTTTTACTTTGTATTTAGCCATGGACTCATATGGATTTGCAGTGATCCACAAACCAGCAGATTTCAGAAACTTTTCATGTTGACAACTCTTTTCAAATGGTTTCCTTCAGATTGAGGCACATTTGACTGAGGGTAAACATTAAGAGGTTTTTAAAGTGCTTATGAATTTTCCTGGCTAGAATATTGCAGAGGGTTTTGCTTATGTTCTCACCACTTTGTTTATCTCATTGGTGTTGAAAAATCTCCCAGATGCAAGGAATGCATCCATAAGCAAGCTCTGCAGCTGGCCACTCACAGACCCCCACACCCACTGATCCAATTCTCTGTCCCCCATTAATTGGGTGTCGGGTGCTGTTGGATTGTTAATTATTGGGTAAAACCCAGTGTTTTGTCTCCAACGAGACCAAGGTCTGGCTTTTTGGTTATTGGAACCACTGAGTTGGTTATTCACTTTTTCTTGCCTCTCAAGAAAAATCTGAGCTCCATCCAGGGACCTAAATTTAGTGGAACTTGTAATTTAGGGAAATTTAATATTTTGGTGAAGAATAGTAACAGCAATAATAATTAATCATTTCCCTCAAGGGGGAAGAAGGGGTTCTGGCCCCAGGGGGTCCCTGGCTCTTTCCCTCTTCTTAGTCACATAATGTTCTCCTCATCCTGGGCAAGACAGCTGTGTACTACTCATCCCTGGAATCCTGAGCATGAGGCTTGACCTTCTCAGTTTTCCTTCAAGAGAAATGTTCCCCTTTCATAAATGCAGCAAAACTGATCCCCCAAATAACTGGGCTGCTGTTACTGACAAGCAAATGTAAAAAATACTGAAAATGAGGGCTGGGGCTTAGGCTCGGCTGTAGAGTGCTTGCCTAGCACATGGGAGTCCCTGGGTTCCATCCACAGCGCCACAGAAAAAGGAATGGATAGAATAAAGTTATTGGGTCCAACTCTAATAGAAAAAAAATATTTTAAAAAATAAATACTGAAAAGGCAACATATTCTAGAAATTAGGGAAATGCAAATTAAAACTGCACTGATCTTCTCTTTCACTCCAGTTACTATAGCAATTATCAAGAATACAGTAACAATAAATTGGTGAGGATGTGGGGTACAGGGAATGCTCACACCTTGTTGGATGCACTGCACATTGGTGCAACCCCTCTGGAAAGCAGGATGGAGAATTCTCAAGAAACTAGGACTGGAACCACCATTTGACTCAGTTATCCCTCTCCTCAGCATAAATCAGAGGATTTAAAATTTTCATACTACAGGGACACAGCCACGTCAATGTTCATGATAGCACAACTCACAATAGCTAAGCTACATAACAAGCCTAAATGCCCATGAACAGATGAATAGATAAAGAAATCGTGGTATCTATACATGGTGGAATATTACTCAGCATTAAAAAATGATGACTTCATAACACTGGCCAGTGAATGAATGGAACTGGAGATTATCATGCTAAAGTAAATTAAGGGAATCTCCCCAAACCAAAAGTCACATGTTTTTTCTGACATGTGTTATCTACATCACAAGGAAGGTGGGCAGCACAAAGAGAAGTTCAGTAAATTAGAAAAAGGGGCACAACAGGAAGGGAGGGGAGATAAGAACATGAAAGACAGTAGAATGAGTCGACCATAATCTTCCTATTTAAATATATGAAAATACCTAAGTGAATCGGTCCATCATGCCACCCACACGAATGGGGTCCTAAGGAGAATAAGGTATATTTTATGTTTGGATAATTTTACCAAAATGGATTCTATGGTCATGTATAACTAAACAGAATGAATAAAACAGAAAAAGATAAAAAGTACTTAAAAGGATCATGGGTCTAACTTGATAGAATCATAGCCGGATAAAGAAATGTCTTTAGGTATATTCCAGAATTTTCTAAACCACTCTCCCATTGGATGCTGCCAATGGTGTTGGAGCCTGTGGGAAGGTGGAGGTTCAGGGCACTGCATGGAGAAGATAGAACCCCCCATTCATCTGCAAGTGCAGGGGTTCCAGCGGGCAGGTAACCTCCAGGCCTCTACAGTTCACAAAGGCAGAGTGGAGCAGGGTGCATTGGAGTCTATGGAGTTATTTACCAAATCAGGAAAACCTGGAATTGGCTTTCCTGGACTCCCAATCAAATGCAAATTGTTATTTCTTAAAGAGAGAGACCCTTGAGCCCCTCTTAATGAGAAGTCTTCTCTGTATTATGTGACTTTTTGCACCACTGAATTGGGGGGACAAGACCAGAGCTGTCTTTGGAAACACATTGACTTTATTTGCATCAAGACAAGAAGGTAGGGTCTGTCTTTTGTTGTTGTTGTTGTTTCTTTTTTCTTGTCAAGTGCAGAGTATTCAGCTGATACTAAGGATGCACACCTAGGCAGGGGGTCTTTGTTTTTAGGAGGAGGCAGGATCCCATTGCCTGGGATCCAGGGGACTGTCAGGAAACAGGGTGGCCTTGATCTGTGCAAGGCTGTTATCCTGTGGCCACCGCAGCCTCAGCAAAAGCAAGGTGCTAAGCAACTCAGTGAGACCCTGTCTCTAAACTTCAAGCTAGGGCTGGGGAAGGGGCTCAGAGGTCGAGGCCTCTGAATTCAACCCCCAGTGGCCAGAGAGCGAGGGAGTCCTGGTGCAGCTGTGGTTTACTCAGGTCTGCACTCTCGAGGTCTCTTCTGTGCTGATCTCCTTACTCTGCCTCCAGCCTCATCCAATAGATTCAACTCAGCTGGAGGAACATCAGCTCTCAGGCTGCCAACTGGGTGGTAAACTCCTCCAGGGCAGTTCCTATGGGGCGAAAGGCCAGTTCTGCTTGGAGAATTTTGCACAGATAAACAGAGGACAAGTCAGCCTCTGAAAGATGCTTTGGGTGGTCTTATTATAGGAGGAGATCCAGGTGATAAAACGTTCAAGAATTGACTTCAATTTCCTAACATCAAACCCAACAGAACTTAGAATTCTGGTCACCCTAACCCTGACCCAATGCCGAGACCTCAAAAGGAAAAGAAAAAAGTTGCACCCAAACCCTGCCATTTTTGTTTCCTCCTTGCTTGGAGCGGAGATCACCCCCAGTCATTAAAAAAAAAAAAAAAAAAAAACAACCTCGCTGGGCTCGGGAGAGCGGAGACTGACTGGTTCCCTGTCCAATCAGAAGTCCCCGTGCTGAGCGCTGTCCAATCCTGAGCGTAGCCAACAGCAGGGGGCGGGCCTCCGCGCTCGGAATTGGATTTATTTCTCAGCAGTCGGCGGTTCCATTCAGATTCCTGCAGTTGGACTCCAGGATTCCTTGGTGCCCAGGATCCCTGGTGGCCCTGCCATGCAGGGACAGAAGCTCCCCAGGGCAGGCTTGGCTGCTGGGCACCAGTGGATGGTGAGTGTGCAGTGGCACCTTGTGCATGGACAGGGAGGCTCAGGAGGGAGGCGGGGCAGGAAGTCCCTCTGGCGGGATCAGCTGTGGGGGGAACCGGTGTTGGCCGACCCTGACTCCGGGGGGCTCTCTGCAACCACAAGCCTGAGCCCATTGGGGACAGTGCCCCCTCTGTCCCCCTGGCCAGCCGGGTGGAGAGCGTGACAGTGTCGGAGACTCCTGGCAGCCTCCCCATCCCCTGGGGCAGGCTCAGCCCCTGCTCAAGTCCTATCTCTCTGGCAGGTGAGGGAGGCAGCCTGACGTCTTCCTGGACTGTGGTGATTGACAGGTGGCAGCACTAGAAAAATCCAATTCCAAGCCAGGCAATGGCGCACACCTGTCATTCCCAGAGGCTGGGGGTAGGGGCTGATGCAGGAGGATTTCGAGGTCAAGGCCAGCCTCCACAAGTGGGTGAGGCACTTGGAGACTCAGGGAGACCCTGCCTCGAAATCAAATGCAAAATAGGGCTGGGGATGGGGCTCAGTGGTGGAGTGCCCCTGAGTTCAATGCCCAGCACCTCCCCTCCCCCCAAAAAAATCAAATTTCCAAACACCATTTTCCTGCAGGAGGGAAGCTGCGGTGAACAGGGACCTTGCCTATATCTAAGCTAGTTTTGTGGAGTTTATTTATTATTATTATTATTTTTTTGGTGGTTGTTGTGTTTTGGTAGTTAACAGAAGGGTGCTTTACCATTGAGCTCTCTCCCTAGTAGATTTTAGTTTTTATTCTGCCCTCTGGTCTAGCTAAATTGCTGAGATTGGCCTTGTTAAGATTTGATTGATAATGACTTTTCCGTTGCAATTAAGTGTATGATTTTTACAACCACGTGGTTTCATGGGTGGACTCTGTTGAAGTCGTGATTCCTTGATGACAATTGTAACAGAACAGCTTCACAATGCACGTGTTAGCTAATAACTTCTTCTTATTATTTTTTTCTCTTATAATTTTTTTCTCTTATAATTCAAAAGTCTCTTGGTTAAGTTTACATATATTTAACTTTGTGGATGAAATTTAGGATTGGGTGCTTCCATTAAGATTAAAGCATGCTGGATTGTTTATTAGTGCATCAGAGTTATACATAATACCACCTGCATATGGCACCCGTGTAAAACTTACCCATGGTATCTTATACTATTTTTTAAGCTGAATGTACCATGACTAGTAATGTATTATCCTGGTCCTATGAACTGATTGCAGCAAGTCCCTGCGGTGGGGGACTCTCATGTGTCTTTAATAGCAAAACAGTTTCCACAAATAGTTAAGAAGCACTTAAACTTCTTGAGTTTATTAGAATTCTTTTGTTTTCTATCTTCATTGATATACTTTATTTTTCTCTGTGATAGGGTTTTAGTTTACATTTCTCAGGTTTCTAAAGATGTAGGATTCTTTTTATTCTTATTTTTGAACACATTGGTATCTCCTGGACTAATTGCCATCTCAAGTCTCCTCCCTGAATTTTTTCTGTGGTGGATTTCAGAGTGTTGGGACCCTGAGAATCACCACTCCATGGGCCCTTTTCCTACCCAAGGAGGCTGGGATCTGCAGGGGTCTCTGGTTTTTCTTCCCCCTGAGCTTTTCTTTTTTGGGGGGCAGGGGCTCGTAGTGGATTGAATGCAGAGCTTCTTTTCCACTGAGCTACATCCCTCGTACTTTTTATCATTTATCTTGAGACAGAGGATGAGTCTGGCTTGAACATGTGCCTCAGCCTCCTGAGTGGCTGGGATTACAGGTGTGGCCCTCCTGCCTGGGGCCCCCTGAAAGTTCTAAATGTAAGGGAAGCAAAGTGTCAGATCCAGAACCCCATCTCCCCAATGAAACCTGTACATATGTATCATTGAATTCCTCAAATTCAAGTCCCCTGTCCCCATTTCCAGTGACAATTTTCCTCCCCAATGTAATAACATAAGAAGCAAAAGTTTTGTTTTCTGTTTGAGCATTTCACATGAGAGAAAAGTACACTAAACACCACTTGAAATTTGGAAAAATGCGCACGTGTGTGTATTTTCCCTTCCTCTCCCAGGCCAGACACCTTTTCAGAATGTCTTTGGGCTGAGTGTCTCCCCTGTGGACTGCATGTGCCAGGGGCCTCATGACCTCTGATATTTTTCTGGTCCTGGTTTGGCTCTGCCTGACACTAGGATCCCACACCTGGCTCATCTGAGGTCTCCTGAGCATCTGATGCATATCAGCCACCTGTTGACCTATGAGCAGGTGCATTGAGGGGAAGTAGTTTCTCAGGGGAGTAGGAGATGTCCCTGTGACTGGGAGGAGTCTCTTTATCCAGAAGCCACTTCAGAGGTTCCCTCTTTCTGGCTCCTGCGGATCCTGGTACAGTGATGGGCATGCATCCATTTATGAACACACTGGTTCAAGTTCCTTTGGAAATGAATCCAGAGTGGTTGTTACTCTGTTAGCTTTTAAAGAACTCCATGCTATTTTTAAAAAGTTTCCTCACTAAGCTTATATTCTAGCCCCATGTCATCAGCATGTCTCTTGCTCCATATCTATGTCATTGGAGGACTAACTCCTTCACCTCTTTGATAGGAGCCTTCCCCAAAGCTGGGCTCAGACATCAGAAACTCTCCTACTTGGCTGGGGACTGAATTCCTGATGCAGTTGGTTAGAACCTAGGCTTCCTGTGCTCACTGCAAGAAGGTGGTGGGAGCCTATTCTATAAAGAAACAAGGTTCTGTGGTTTTCATTCTTTTCCTTCACTCCAGGGTGTGTGGGGGGGTGATAATAGTCCCTGGAAGTGCTTGCACATCAATGTGAAGCCACTTGTTTTTGACCCAGGGAGATTTGGACATGCACAGTTGCCATTGCTCTCAAAGCTTGGTGGGTTAGGATGGAGTCCATGGAATAGAAAAAAACTGTTGGGACCCTGAGTGCCTGGACATCCTTCTTCCAGAAAGAACTGCTCAGGCCTGGAGTTATTACTGAGGTAGGGGGAGAGTGCTCAGGCAGGGCTGCTGGGTAGACTGCATTTGTCCTGTCTACCCTTAGGGACTGGCTAGAGAGGAGCTCAACTGTTAGCAACCACAGTTTGCAGATCATGTGAGAAAATCCTTTCTAGGGATAAACTGGGACCCTTGATCTCACTTCCCTTCTGCCCTTGTCCCATGGATAAAGCTCATGAACCTCCACAGCCATAGAAAATCATCCCTTTTCCAGTCCTGATACTTGTATCTAGTTTGTTCTTCTATGAGCACCAGACAAATTGTGTTTTCAGAGACAAGTCATTTAGTATCCAATGTGCTCCATTTGTGACCCCAAGAAGTCTTCCTCTACTCTGGGTGACACTGGATCGGGGTATTCTGTCCAAATTATTTGGCACATCGCTCAAGGCAGGACTAATGCCCAAGTGTCCCCCAACTTTGCCTGCACTTCAGATGGTAGATATTTTCTCAGTGGTCTAATGCATAGGTCTCTCAATCCATGTATAACTTTATTCAAGAGGGACTCAAAACAGAAGTAGGTGTTTATTTGGTGTATCCATGTGTGGAGAGAATCCAGGAGCCTCCTATTCTGGTATAATTTTGAAACATAATCCTCCTCAATATGTGCTTCTTTGGGGTGCTGGAGTATAATCCAGTACCACGCATGTCCTGCACCCAAGCCCTACCAGAGCTCTACGCCTCAAGTTCCCACACCTCCCTTCACGTTGGGTTGTCTTGTTCATTCACATCAAATCCTCTGCTGTAGATGGTGGCATTTATCTAGGCCTTTTCATTGCAATTACAATGACATTTACATACATATGGAGTCACCTATGAAATTTCTGCTTTGTGATTTTTTTTGTCCTCAAATTACTGCAATATGATAATTTTATAACATGCATTAGTGCCTAGTAATGATGGCTCCAGCTTTTACTCTTAGAGTTCAGAATTCTTGGCTAATTTCATATTAATTCAACCTTCCAGGAGAATTTTCAAACTGTTTGCTTTGGACCCTTCTTCAATGAAAAGGAAATCATGGTGAAATTTTGATGGGGTGTTCCCCCACATCCTCGCCAACACTTATTGTTGTTTGTCTTCATAATAGCTGCCATTCTGACTGGAGCGAGATGATATCTTAGTTTTTATTTGCATTTCTCTGATTGCTAGAGATGGTGAGCATTTTTTATATAATTGTTGATTGATTGTATATCCTCTTCTGAGAAGTGTCTGTTCGGGTACTTGGCCCATTTATTGATTGGATTATTAGTATTTTTTTTTTTTGGTGTTAAGACGTTTGAGTTCTTTATATACCCTAGAGATTAGTGCTCTATCTGATGTATGAGGGTAAAAAATTGCTCCCATAAAGTAGGCTCTCTATTCTATTGAGTTTTTTTGATAAAAATCTTCAGTTTCAATTCATCCCATTTGTTGATACTTGGTTTCAATTCCTGTGCTATAGGAGTGTTATTAAGGAAGTTGTAGCCTAATCCCACATGATGGAGATAAGGCCTACTTTTTCTTGTATTTGGAGAGTCTCTGGTTTAATTCCTAGACCCTTGATTCATTTTGAGTTAACTTTTATGCATGTTGAGAGAGAGAGATTCAATTTTATTTTGCTGCATATGGATTTCCAGTTTTCCCAGAACCATTAGTTGAAGATGCTCTCTTTTTTCCAGTGCATATTTTTAGCACCTTTGTCTAATATAAGATAATTGTGGTTTAGTGGGTTGGTCTCTGTGTCCTCTATTCTGGGCTATTTGTCTGCCAGCCTCTATTGATGCCAGAACCATGCTGTTTTTGTTACTGTGGCTCTGTACAATAGATTAAGGTCTGGTATAGCAATGCCACCTGCCTCCCTTATCCTGCTAAGGATTTCTTTAGCTATTCTGGGTCTCTTGTTTTTCCAGATAAATTTCATATTTGCTTTTATATTTCTATGAGGAATCCCATTGGGATTTTGATCAGAATTGCATTAAATCTGTAGAGTGCTTTTGGTAGTAGGTCCATTTTGATAATATTAATGCTGCCTATCCAAGATCAAGTTAAATCTTTCCATCTTTTAAGGTCTTTGATTTCTCTTTAGAGTTTCATAGTTTTCATTGTATAGATCCTTCACCTCTTGTTGATTCGCAAGTATCTTATTTTATTGAGGATATTGTGAATGGGGTAGTTTTCCTCATTTCTCTCTCAGGGTATTTGTCATTGATATAAAGAAATGCCTTTGATTTACCGGTGTTGATTTTCTATCCTGCTACTTTGCTGAATTCTAGTTCTAGAAGTTTTCTAGTGGAGTTTTTTGAGTCTTCTAGGTACAGAATCATATCATGAGCAAATAGTGTTAGGTTATGTTCATCTTTGCCTATACTTATTCTTTAATTTCTTTCATGTGTCTACTTGCTCTGTCCAGTGTTTCAAGAACTATATTGAATAGAAGGGGTGAGAGAGGGCATCCCGGTCTTTTTTAAATTTTAGAGAAAATGTCTTCAGTTTGTCTCCATTTAGAATGATGTTGGCCTGAGGCGTGGCATAGATAGCCTTTTAAATGTTGAAATAAGTTCCTGTTATCCCTAGATTTTCTAGTGTTTTGAACATGAAGGGATGCTGTATTTTTTCAAATACTTTTTCTGCATTTGTTGAGATGGTCATAAGTTTCTTATCTTTAAATCTGCTGATGTGATGAATTACATTTATTGATATCTCTACGTTGAACCAACCTTGCATCCCTGGGATGAATAGCACTTCATTATGATGAACCATCCTTTTGATATGTTTTTGTATTTGATTTGCCAGAATTTTATTCATAATTCTTGCTTCTGCTTTTTAGAGATATTGCTCTGAAGTACACTTTCTTTTCAGTGTTTGTCTGATTTTAGCATCAAAGAGATATTGGCCTGATAGGAAAGGTAGCAGAATACAACAATTACTAATTGGGCATTATGTAAAATTGTGGATGTGTAACCGACGTGATTCTGCAATCTGCATTTGGGGTAAAATTGGGAGTTCATAACCCACTTTAATCTAATGTATGAAATATGATATGTCAAGAGCTTTGTAATGTTGTGAACAAACAATAAAAAAAATAAAAATTAAAATTAAAATTAAAAAAAAGAGAGATATTGGCCTTATAGAATGATTTTGGAAGGGCTCCCTCTTTTTATATTTTATGGAATAATTTGAGGAATGTTGGTGTTAGTTCTTTTTTGAAGTCTTGTATCCATTGAGTCCTGGGCTTTATTTATTTATTTATTTATTTATTGGTTGGTAGGCTTGTGATAGTATCTTCTGTTTCATTGCTTGAAAATGATCTGTTTAACTTACTCAGTTTGGGTAAGTCACATGATTCTAGACATTTGTTGATGACTTCTATATATTCTGTTTTATTGCAGTACAAATTTTCAAAATAATTTCTAATTATCTTCTGTATTTCTTTAGTGTTCATGGTGATATTACCTTTTTCATCATGGATTTCAGAAATTGGAGTATTTCTCTCCTTCTCTACAGTAGCATGGATAAAGTTTTATCAAATGTATTTGTTTTTCAAACAGCCAACTTTTCATTTTGAAAATTTTAAAATTTATGGCAGCGGAATATGTTAAAATTCTTATTACACATATATAGTACAATTTTTCATATCTCTGTATATAAAGTAGGTTGACATTAATTCGTGTGTTCATATGTGTATTTTGGATAATGATGTCTATTATATTCCACCATCCTTGCAAATCCCTTTCCCCTCCCTATTCCTCCCACCACACTGCCCTAAATAGAATTCATCTATTTCTCCCATGCTCCCCCTCCCTTCCCCACTATGAGTCAGCCTCCTTATATCAGAAAAAATATTCAGCATTTGTTATTTCGGGCTTGGCTAACTTCACTTAGCATTATCTTCTCCAATGCCATCCATTTACCTGCAAATGCCATTATTTTATTTTCTTTTATTGCTGAGTAATATTCCATTGTGTACAAATGCCATGTTTTCTTGATCCATTCATCCACTGAAGAGCATCTATGTTGGCTCCACAGTTTAACTCTTGTAAATTGTGCTGCTAAAAACATTGTGACTGTGTCCCTGTAGTATGCTGTTTTTAAGTCCTTTAGGTATAGACCAGGGAGTGGGATAGCTAGATCAAATGTTGGTACCATTCCCAGTTACTTTGTCAATTTTTATTTGCTTCTTTTGTTTCAATTTCATTGATCTCAGCTCTGATTTTAATTCTTTTCTGTCCTTTACTGATTTTGGTGTTGATTAATTGTATTTCCTAGGGCTTTGAGATGTAATTTTAGGTCATTTATTTGACTTTTTATTTTTTTAAGGAATAAACTCCATGCAATGAACTTTCCTGTTAGTAATGCCTTCATAGTGTCCCAGAGATTTTTATATGTTTTATCTGTGTCCTCATTCACCTCTAAGAAGTTTTAAATCTCCTCTTTGATGTTTTATGCAACCCATTGTTCCTTCACTAGCATATTATTTAGTCTCCAGGTGTTGGAGTAGCTTCTATTTTTATCATTGATTTCTAATTTCATTCCATTATGATCTGACAGAATGCAGGGTAGTATCCTTACTTTTCTGTATTGCTTAGAGTTCCTTTTTGGCATGACATATGGTCTATTTTAGAGAAAGATCCATTTGCTGCTGAGAAGAAAGTGTCTTCGCCTGTTGAAGGATGAAATAGTCTATGTATGTCAGTTAAATCTAAGTTATTGATTGTATTATTGAGTTCTATAGTTTCTGTCTGAATATTGTTTGGACGATCAATCCAGTGGTAAAACAGGTGTGTTAAAGTCACCCAGAATTTTTGTCTTGTGGTCTACTTGGCCCTTAAACTGGAGAAGAGTCTGTTTGAACATAGATGCTCCATTGTTTTGGGGGTGTGTATATTTACAATTGTTCTGTCTTGTTGGTGTATGGTTCCTTTAAGCAGTATGTATCCTTCTTTATCTCTTTTGATTAATTTTCACTTGAAGTTCACATTATTTGATATAAGAATGGAAACCCCTGCTTGCCTCCACAGTATATGTGAGTGGTAGGATTTTAATATTTATTTTTTGTATATGGAAACAATATCTTTATTATTTAGTTTTATGTGGTACTGAGGATCAAATACAGGGCCTCACATGTGCTAGGCTAGTGCTCCACCACTGAGCCCCAGCCCCAGCCTGAGCAATATATTTTTTCCAACCTGTCACATGTAGTCTCTGGGTGTCTTTTCCTATGAGATGAGTCTCTTGGAGGCAGCATATTGTTGGTCTTTTTAATCCAATCTGCCTGTCTTTTGATTGCTAAGTTGAAACTAAACTTTCAGGGTTATTATTGAGACAACTTTTGTATTCCCAGTTATTTTTGTTTATTTTTGGTATTTAACTAAGTCAGTTTTTCTTTGATAGGTTTTTCCTTTAGAGTAATACTACCCTTTTCTGATCTTTTATTGTTGTTCATTTCTTCCTCATGGAATATTTTGCCAAGGATGTTCTGTAGTGCAGGTTTCTGGTTGTAAATTCTTTTAAATTTGTGTATGATGCAAGGTTTTTATTTTGTCATAAAATAACATCGGAATTGAAATCTGATTGCTAATCAAAATTTAATTTTCCTGGGTATGATTCTTGGTTGGCATCCATTTCTTTCAGAGCTTGGTTTATTCTGTTGCAGGATCTTGTAGATTGCAGGGTCTCAGTTCAGAAATCAGAGATCCTGATTGGTTTTCCCCATATGTAATTTGATTCCTTTCTCTTGTGGCTTTTGAAATGCTCTGCTCCTCCTGTATGCTAGGTGTTTCCATTATGATTTGTGTGGGTGTAGACCTGTAGTGATATTGTTCAAATCCCTAGCATGACAAAAGAAATGTGCCTCCACACTTCACTTATTACTCAACTTTAAAATAAGAATGGTGTATATGGCCGTGTTACCAAAATTTGAAGGCTAGCTTTAGTAGTTTGGTACCATTCTGTCTTAAAACTGAAAAAGATAATGATGTTGGATCTCTGTAAAAGGTAAGGCAACCCTGGGTCCAAACCCCAGAAACAAAAGAATATTCTCCAATAACACAGACAAGCTGGAGGACTTTAGGATAAGTGAAAAGATCTAGATGCAGAAATACATTGTATACTCTATGTTCAGAGCCTGGAATAAAATAGAATGGATGTGTAGGGAGAGCCTGGTTGTTATCAGGGAGCTTCATCAATAATATCGCATCATATAATGGAAATTCCAAAAGACAGTAGGATTATGTTCTTAGTGCAGAATTTTATAATTATGAGAGATGATGGTTTTTATTATCACATAGCAATTGCAAATATTTATGGGATTCAGTGCAATGTTTATATATATGCATATACATGTATTCATAATATCGAAACATCCTCTTCTGCCCTTGATGCGTCCCACACACTTCTCAGCCATAATAATCATTAATGTACTTGCACATGATATTATATTAACATATGAGATGTGACACTATTGTGCATTTCTTCACTTAACATGACATCATCCAATTCCATCTATTTTGCTGACCATTAGAGGAATTTGTATTGATGGATGAGTAATACACCAAGGTGAATATATAATATACTTTCTGGTGGATATGTTCAATTGCTTACCTACACCACTGGCTTTTCTCTATATCTGTATTGTTAAACATACTGTTATTCAACTTGAATTTATGTAACAAAAGAAAGCAACAACTACAAAAGAATGAAGAAACTGGGAGTTGGGGCACATACCTGCAATCCCAATGGCTTGGGAGGCTGAGGCAGAAAATTCACGAGTTCAAAGACAGACTCAGTAAATTAATAGGGACCTATAAACGTCAGTGAGACCCTGTTTTTTTAAAAAAATTAAACATGACTGGGAAAGTGGTTGTGTAGTTAAGCCAACCTATAATATTAAAGTCAAGAATTTAATCCCTGGGTCTGGGTTCAGGGTTAGAGCACCTGCCTAGCACATGTGAGGCACTGAGTTCAATCCTCAGCACCACATTAAAATAAGTATATAAAATAAAGGTACTCTGTCCACTACAACTAAAGAAAACATAAAAGACTAATCCCTACCAGGGTTGTGATGGCACATGCATGTAACCCCAGCTACCCTGGAAGTTGAGCCTTGAGGGTCACAACTATGAGTCTAGCCTCACTAACTTAGCAAGACCATAGCTCAAAGAAAAATAAAAATGGGATGATTATAGAGCTCACTGGTAGACCATACCTAAGTCCTGTCCTCAGGATCACAGAAGAAACTTTTAATTCCTACCTTTTTTCTATGAGTTAAGGTCACCACAAAAAAGAAGGTGGCTTAGGGATAATGGTATATTTTCTAAAAACAAGCCATGTTAAATGTGCAAGTGTTTACATTTCTTGAAAAAATTCCCAAGTATTTTACTATTGATATTATGATCATTAGAACTGTCTTTAATATTATGTTTGCTACTTACTTTCTTATGCACATAAATAACTGATGATACCAAATTTTATTACTGTTTTGAGCTCATCTGATGCTTCTAATAGTAATTAGTGAACTCCTCCATTAAAAATATCCACTTAAAATCCACTTCTACCTCATACCTCATATTAGAAAACCACAAAAGTTAGACAGCAAGAAACAGAAGTAAGTTGCAATAACCATTTGACAAAGGCAAAGATACTGGTGAGAATCTTAGAAAAAACTCTATTTCCTAAAAGTCAGAAACAAAAAGTCAGAAACCAAGAGAACAACACCATAATCTCTTCCCCACACATGATTTTATTTTTTTATTGCTAAATAAATTTCCATTGTGTATAAATAATGCATATTTTTTAATCCATTCATCCACTGAAGGGCATATAGGTTGGCTCCACAGGATAGCTGTGTAAATTGGTGGTTCCATTCTCAGATTTCCAAGGAATCTCCATACTGCTTTCCATATTGGCTGCGCCAATTTGTAGTCCCACCAGCAGTGTATGAGTGTACCATTTTCCCCACATCCTCGCCAACACTTGTTGTTTTTCTTCATAGTAGCTGCCATAATAAAATTCTTATTATAGTAAAATTCACAAAGACAAACACACACACACACACACACACACACACACACACACACACACACACACTCGGGTTTTGCTTTGGTGTCTCTGGACAATACCATGTAGACTAGGAACCTACAAACACGATGTCATCCTACTGCCACTTAAAGAGTAGGAATTCGTCCATGGGCAGGCCTCTAGAGTCACCCACAGCATCTCCCATAAACCAGAGGATCCAAGGGGTGTGAGGCCTAGAGATGTCAGAGAAGACTCACTGTTTTTCTCCCCCCTTCTTGATAGTGATTTCTGGGCCAATAAACTTTGCTCTACTTTGATTACATTTTATGTATTATCTAAAATTTACTCTTGTAAGAACACAAGATCCAAAAAACACAGCATAACCTTTTTATCTCTGGGATCACAACCAGCAAAAATGTCAGATTTTTTATTGCTTTACTTATTTTCTCACTTCATTTGATCTATTTATTAATACAGGGAGGGCACCAGCAACAGCTCTAGGTCCTGTTGGAAGGTAACAGTCAAACACCTACACATAGCATCCTAAAGGGAGACTGTTGAAACAGGAATTCTGACCCTTCATTGTTCATGAAGACTCACCCAGTGTCAGAACTTTGAATATTTTATTTTCAGGCAGGGTCTTGCTAAGAGGCCAACTGTGGCCTCTGACTTGATATACTCCTGAAGCAGCCTTCCAAATCCCTGGCCTTAATTACATGTGCTGCCAAACCTTGTCCTTTGCTTATTAAAAATAGTTTATGGCTGCTAGTTACCTCCCTCCAGTGATATATGTGATATCAGACCCCAAACAATAAAAGACCCCACACAATTACAAAGTTTAAGTCTTACTTTTGCTTTGTTGGGTTGTGTAATGGGAAGGGATTTCAGAGAGAGAGAGGGAAATTAGTAGGTTCCTTGGTTTTCAAAGCAGAAAACAACTTCATCATTGTCAGGTGCGTGAACAGACCTATTTAGAAAACAGATGCACATTCAGGAAAGAACGTGAGGGGCCAGGGATTTAGTGAGGTTGGTAGTGTGCTTGCCCTGCATGCACAAGGTCACAGGTTCAATCCCCAGCACCACAAGAAGAAAGAAAGGAAAAATGTGAGAAAGCTCTAAAGGGAGAGACAGCAAATATGTGGTCTGAGGTGTTGCTATTTGGAGAGGGACATTTAAGTGGGGCTGGACTAGAGATGGGGCCAGAGGAGAGTTCTGTAATTTCTCACCCATTTTTCTAAGCTTGCTCATATCATGCTAGTATATGGGGGTCCAGGAAGCTGGTCTAAAAGAAATGCTCCATTGTAGGGAGTTGGTTTTCTTTTGTATTTTAAATCTGATCTTTATTTTTTAAAATAGTTTTTATTTGGATAGGATACCTTTATTTTATGTATTTCTTTTTTATGTGGTGCCAAGGATCTAACTCAGTGCCTCACAGGTGCTACGTAGGTGCTCTGACACTGAGTCACAACCCCAGTCCCTTGTTTTTATTTTTAAAATTTTGTGGGCTTTCCTGCATTCTGGTTATTTATGAACCTTCTCCTTTGAGGTTCAGTAAAACTTTCTTGTTGGTGTCCAAACATTTCTATCCCAACCAGAAATGTTCCACAGTTCTTTATGGACCTCAAGTGTTGCTAGAGGAACGATTAAATGATCATTTAGTTATCAAAGCAAATACGGCAGTGTTTTCAGGACGAAAGTCTTAAGAGAATGCTCATTATTAGATTTCTATTTTTATTTATTTATTTAGTCATGGACTCATATGGATTTGCAGTGATCCACAAACCAGCAGATTTCAGAAACTTTTCATGTTGACAGCTTTTTTCAAATGGTTTCATATGGATTGAGGCACATTTGACTGAGGGTAAACATTAAGATGCTTTTAAAGTGCTTATGAATTTTTCTGGCTAGAATATTGCAGAGGGTTTTGCCAGTGTTCTCAGCACTTTGTTTATCTCATTGGTGTTGAAAAACCTCCCAGATGCAAGGAATGCACCCAGAGGCAAGCTTCTGCAGCTGGCCACCCACAGACCCCCACACCCACTGATCCAATTCTCTGTCCCCCATTAATTGGGTGTCAGGTGCTGTTGGATTGTTAATTATTGGGTAAACCCAAGGGTTTTGTTTCCAAGAAGCCCAAGGTCTGGATTGTTGGTATTGGAACTACTGGGTTGGTTATTCACTTTTCCTTGCCTCTAAAGACAAATCTGAGCTCCATCCAGAGACCTATATCTAGTGGCACTTGTAGCTTAGGAAAATCTCTCATTTGGGATAAAAAAACTAACAAGCAAGAATAATTGCCCTAGTGGGGAAAGGAGAGGTTCTGGCACAAAGGCGTCACCAGCTCTTTTTCTCTTTTCACCCACATAATCTTCTCCTCATCCTGGGCAAGACAACCATGTACTTCTCATCCCTGGACTCCTGGGCATGTACCTTGACCTTCTCAGTCTTTCTTCAAGAGAAATGTTCCCAATTCACAAATGCAGCAAAATCGGTTCCCCCAGGACCTGGGCTGCTGTTACTGAGAAACAAAAGTAAAAAATACTGAAAATGAGGGCTGAGACTGGGGCTCAGCCATAGAGTGCTCACCTAGCCCGTGCAAGGTACTGGGTTCTATCCTCAGCACCACAGAAAAATAAATGGATAGATTAAAGGTATTGGGTCCAACTCCAACTAGAAAATATATTTTAAAAAATAAATACTTAAAAGGCAATGTATCTAGCAATTAGGGAAATGCAAATTAAAACTGCTCTGAGATTCCCTTTCACTCAAGTCAAAATGGCATTTATCCAGAATACAGTAACAATCATGCTCACCCACATGAACGGGGTCCTAAGGAGAATAAGGTATATTTTATGCTTGGATAATTTTACCAAAATGGACTCTATGGTCATGTATAACTAAAAGGAACCAGCAAAATAGAAAAACATAAAACATACTAAACAGGACCATAGGACCAAATTGATAGCATCACACTCGAATGAGGAAATGTCTTTAGGTACATTCCAGAATTTTCTAAATCGCTTCCCCATTGGATGCTGCCAAAGGTGTTGGAGTCAGAAGGGAAGGTGGAGGTTCAGGGTGCTGTATGGAGAAAAAAGGATCCCCCCCCCCGATTTTTCTGCAGGGGGCAGGTAACCTCGAGGACTCTGATTAATTAAGGCAGAGAGGAGCAGGGTGCATTCGAATCTATGGAGTTCTTAACCAAATTAGGAAAACCTGGAATTGGCTTTCCTGGACTCCCAATCAAACCCAAATTGTTTTTCATTAATAAACAGACGCTGGAGTCTCCTTTAAGGAGAAGTCTTCTTTGTATTATGTGACTTTTTGCACCACTGAATTGAGGGAACAAGACCAGAGCTCTCTTTGGAAACACATTGGCTTTATTTGCATCAAGACAAGCAGGTAGGGTCTGTCTTCTTTCTTTTCTTTTCTTTTTGTCAAGTGCAGAGTATTTAGCTGATATAAAAATGCACACCTGGGCAGGGGGGTCTCTGGTTTTTGGAGGAGGCAGGATTCCATTGCCTGGGAACCAGGGGACTGGTGGAAACCAGGGAGAGCACCCAGGGTGGCCTTGATCTGCACAAGGCTGTTATCCTGTGGCCACCGCAGATATTTCTCTCAAAAAGAAAGAAAGAAAAAAAAAGTGTCACACACCTGTCATTGCAGCGTCTAGGCAGGCTGAGGCAGGAGGATGGCTAATTGAAAGCCAGCTTCAGCAAAAGCAAGGTGCTAAGCAACTCAATAAGACCCTGTCTCTAAACTTCAAGCTAGGGCTGGGGAAGGGGCTCAAAGGTCGAGGCCTCTGAATTCAACCCTCAGTGGCCAGAGGAAGAGGGAGCCCGGTGCAGCTGGGGTTTACCCATGTCTGCGCTCTGGGGGTCTCTTCTGTGCTGATCTCCTTATTCTGCCTCCAGCTCAATGTGGGCTCAAGATACAGATTCAACTCAGCTGGAGGAAAGTCAGCTCTCATGCTGCCAACCCGGTGGGAGTAGGTGATGGCCCTGTGGCTGGGAGGAGTCTCCTTAGCCAGAGCCACTTCAGAAGTTCCCTCGTCCTGGCTCCTGTGGACCCTGGAACAGCAATGGGAATGCAGCTTTTATGAACACACTGGTTCAAGTTCCTCTGGGAATGCATCCAGAGTTGTTGTTACTCTGTTAGCTTTTAAAGAACTCCATGCTGTTTTCAAAAATGGCTGCACTGAGCTTATATTCTTGATCCATGTGAGCAGGTCTCTTTCTCCATATCCATGTCATTGGAGGACTAGTTTCTTTGACTGTTTGATAGGAGCCTTTCCCACAGCTGCACTCAGACTGAGAACCTGTCCTACTTGGCTGGGGGCTGAATTCCTGATGCAGTTGGTTAGAACCCAGGCTGCCTGTGCTCACTGCAGGAAGGTGGTGTGAGCCTATTCTAGAAAGAAACAGGGAGCTGTGCTTTTGACAGCTTTTGCTTCCCTCCTAGGAGGGGGGATCATAGTACAGGAAAGTGTTTGCACACTAATGTGAAGCCCCTCCTTTCTGAGATATGCACATGCACAGTTGCCACTGCTCTCAAAGCTTGGTGCATTAGAATGGAGTCCATGTAAAGGAAAAAATATTGGGACCCTGAGTGCCTGGAGAACCTTCTTCCAGAAAGAACTGGTTAGACCTGGAGTTATTACTGGGGTAGGGGGAAGAGGGCTCAGGCAGGGCTGCTGGGTGGACTGCATTTTTCCTGTCTACCCTTAGGGACTGGCTGGGGAGGACCTCAACTGTTAGCAACCACAGGTTGCAGATCACGCTGCAAATCCCTTGTAGGAATAAACTGGGACTCTTGATCTCACTCCCCTTCTGCCATTGTCCCATGCATAAAGCTCGTTACCCTCCACAGCCATTGAAAATCTCCCCCTTTCTCTCACCCTGATACTTGTGTATATCCACCTCTTTCTTCTATGAGCACCAGACAAATTCTGTTTCCAGCTACAAGTCATTTCGTGTCGCATGTGCTCCATTTGTGACGCCAATCAGTTTTTCTCTACTCTGGGTGCCACTGGATTGGGGTATTCTGTCCCAATTATGTGGCACATTGCTCAAGGCAGGACTAATGCCCAAGTGTCCCCCAACTTTTCCTTCCCTTCGGATGGTGTGAGCAGGTCTCTTTCTCCATATCCATGTCATTGGAGGACTGGTTCCTTCGACTGTTTGATAGGAGCCTTTCCCACAGCTGCACTCAGGCTGAGAAGCTGTCCTACTTGGCTGGGGGCTGAATTCCTGATGCAGTTGGTTAGAACCCAGGCTGCCTGTGCTCACTGCAGAAAGGTGGTGTGAGCCTATTCCAGAAAGAAACAGGGAGCTGTGCTTTTGACAGCTTTTGCTTCACTCATGGGAGGGGGGATCATAGTCCAGGGAAGTGCTTGCACACTAATGTGAAGCTCCTCCTTTCTGAGATATGCACATGCACATTTGCCACTGCTCCCAAAGCTTGGTGGGTTAGGATGGAGTCCATGAGATTGAAAAAATATGGGGACCCTGAGTGCCTGGAGATCCTTCTTCCAGAAAGAACTGGCTAGACCTGGAGTTATTACTGAGGTAGGGGGGAGAGGGCTCAGGCAGGGCTGCTGGGTGGACTGCATTTGTCCTGTCTACCCTTAGGGACTGCCTGGGGAGGACCTCAACTATTAGCAACCACAGGTTGCAGATCATGCTGCAAATCCCTTGTAGGGATAAACTGGGATCCTTGATCTCACTCCCCTTCTGCCATTGTCCCATGGATAAAGCTCATGACCCTCCACAGCCATTGAAAATCTCCCCCTTTCTCTCATCCTGATACTTGTGTATATCCACCTCTTTCTTCTAGGAGCACCAGACAAATTCTGTTTCCAGCTACAAATCATTTTGTGTCCCATGTGCTCCATTTGTGACACCAATCAGATTTCTCTACTCTGGGTTCCATTGAATTGGGGTATTCTGTCCCAATTATGTGGCACATTGCTCAAGGCAAAACTAATGCCCAAGTGTCCCCAAACTTTTTTTGCCCTTCGGATGGTATAGATTTTCTGAGTGGTCCAATGCATTGGTCTCTCAGTCCATTATAACTTTATTTAAGAGGGACTCAAAACAGAAGTAGGTGTTTATTTGGTGTATCCATGTGTGAAGGGAATCCAGGAGCCTCCTATTCTTGTATAATTTTGAAACATAATCCTACTCAATATGTGCTTCTTTGGAGTGATGGAGTGTAATCCAGTACCACACACGTCCTGCACCCAAGCCCTACCAGTGCTCTGCGCCTCCAGTTCCTACACCTCCCTTCACGTTGGGTTGTCTTGTTCATTCACATCAAAACCTCTGCTGGAGATGGTGGCATTTATCTAGACCTTTTCAATGCACTTCATAATAAAAATGACATTTACATACATATGGAGTCATCTACGAAATTTCTGCTTTGTGAGTTTTTTGTCCTCAAATTACTGCAATATGATAATTTTATAACATGCATTAGTGCCTGGTAAAGATATCTCCTGCTTTTGCTCTTAGAGTTCAGAATTCTTGGCTAATTTCATATCGATTAAACATTCCAGGAGAATTTTCAAACTGTTTGCTTTGGTCCCTTCTTCAATTACAAGGAAATTATGGTGAAATTTTGATGGGTGTTGTCATAGACGAACCTGGGGGAAGGTGTCCTCTTTATAATGAGGAGTCCTATCATCTATACCCAGGATGTATAATTCAGTCTGTTATGTGCTGATCTGAATTTGTATTTTTTTTCAAATTCTGCAGATGTACTATTTAAGTATGCTTATATGTGAAATGTGACATTTAAGTGACAGCTGAATAAAACTGACATGGTGTTCATAGTATTGGTCAAACTGTATGCAATGTGGCAAACAAAATGTGGCTGATTGCCAGAAATGGTTATTTTACATAGTTTATTATTTATCTATTCCCAAATGGACATCCTCTTTCACCAGACCCCGGTTCTCGGCTCTGGAGGAGTGTGCTGTGTCCCCATATGAACAGGTGCTGTAGTGTCCACATCTGTTTCTGTGGACCTTCATGATAACCCACATGTTCTTCAACACTGTATCAATTTGTGTTCATTGTGACTTTATAGTATAGTCCCACCTTTCTAAAGACGTTGATTGTTTTGTGATTAAGGGACATTTAGATACCTGCTATTTGAAGGGGCTGTTCATGGCTCTTGCCTGTGTTTCTCTTGTAGTGTCTGTTCTCCTTTCTTAGAAGAGTTTGATTAAGGGTGAGGCAATTGGTTTCTTTCATCTGTCACTTCTCCTTGTTCTCTTTAATGGAGTCCTTTGAGAAATAGAATTTTTTTTATATATACAATGTATAAATTTAAAAATATTTTTTCTGTAACTTTGAAAAGGACTTTTTTTGTTCTTTTTTTCCTTTTGTGAAACTGGGGATTGGAACCAGGGTGCCCTGATACTGAACACTATCCTCAGTCCTTTTACCATTTTTATTTTAAAAATTTTATTTTTTCTTAATTTTTTAAAATTACTACTGCCTATTTATTTTTAAATTTAGGCAGGGTTTCACTCAATTGCTAGGGTAAGCTTCACAATTGTGATCCCCCTGCCTCAGCCTCCAGACCACTGGATATATCAGGTGTGTAGCACCAAATGCATCCTATCTCAGTCAGTTTCTTTCTTTCTTTCTTTCTTTCCTTCTTTCCTTCTTTCCTTCTTTCCTTCCTTCCTTCCTTCCTTCCTTCCTTCCTTCTTTCCTTCCTTCTTTCCTTCCTTCTTTCCTTCCTTCTTTCCTTCCTTCTTTCCTTCCTTCTTTCCTTCCTTCTTTCCTTCCTTCTTTCTTTCCTTCTTTCCTTCTTTCCTTCTTTCCTTCTTTCTTTCTTTCCTGCCTTCTTTCCTTCCTTCTTTCCTTCCATCTTTCCTTCCATCTTTCCTTCCTTCTTTCCTTCCTTCTTTCCTTCTTTCCTTCTTTCCTTCTTTCCTTCTTTCCTTCTTTCCTTCTTTCCTTCTTTCCTTCTTTCCTCTTTCTTTCTTTCTTTCTTTCTTTCTTTCCTCCTTCTTTCTTTCCTCCTTCTTTCTTTCCTCCTTCTTTCTTTCCTCCTTCTTTCTTTCCTCCTTCTTTCTTTCCTTTTTTCCTTCTTTCCTCCTTTCCTTCTTTCGTCCTTTCCTTCTTTCCTTCTTTCCTCCTTCTTTCTTTCCTTCTTTCCTTCTTTCCTTCTTTCCTTCTTTCCTTTTTTCCTTCTTTTCTTCTTTCCTCTTTCCTTCTTTCTTTCCTCTTTCTTTCTTTCTTTCTTTCCTCCTTCTTTCTTTCCTCCTTCTTTCTTTCCTCCTTTCCTTCTTTCCTCCTTTCCTTCTTTCCTCCTTTCCTTCTTATCTCCCCCCTTTCCTTCTTTCCTTCTTTCCTTCTTTCCTTCTTTCCTCTTTCCTTCTTTCTTTCTTTCTTCTTTCCTTCTTTCTTTCTTTCCTCTTTCTTTCTTTCTTTCTTTCCTCTTTCTTTCTTTCTTTCTTCTTTCTCTTTCTTTCTTTCTTTCTTTCCTCTTTCTTTGTTTCTTTCTTTCCTCCTTTCCTTCTTTCCTCCTTTCCTTCTTTCCTCCTTTCCTTCTTTCCTCCTTTCCTTCTTTCCTCCTTTCCTTCTTTCCTCCTTTCCTTCTTTCCTCCTATCCTTCTTTTCTCCTTTCCTTCTTTCCTCCTTTCCTTCTTTCCTCCTTTCCTTCTTCTTTCTTTCCTTCTTTCCTTCTTTCCTTCTTTCCTTCTTTCCTCTTTTCTTCTTTCTTTCTTTCCTCTTTCTTTCTTTCTTTCTTTCCTCCTTTCTTTCCTCCTTCTTTCTTCCTCCTTTCCTTCTTTCCTCCTTTCCTTCTTTCCTCCTTTTATTCTCTCCTCCTTTCCTTCTTTCCTTCTATCCTTCTTTCCTTCTTTCCTTCTTTCCTTCTTTCCTCTTTCCTTCTTTCTTTCTTTCCTCTTTCCTTCTTTCTTTCTTTCCTCTTTCCTTCTTTCTTTCTTTCCTCTTTCTTTCTTTCTTTCCTCTTTCTTTCTTTCTTTCCTCTTTCTTTCTTTCTTTCCTCTTTCTTTCTTTCTTTCTTTCCTCCTTTCCTTCTTTCCTCCTTCTTTCCTCCTTTCCTTCTTTCCTCCTTTCCTCCTTCTTTCTTTCCTTCTTTCCTTCTTTCCTTCTTTCCTTCTTTCCTTCTTTCCTTCTTTCCTTCTTTCCTTTCTTTCCTCTTTCCTGTTTTCTTTCTTTCCTCTTTCCCTCTTTCTTTCCTCCTTCTTTCTTTCCTTCTTCTTTCTTTCCTCCTTTCCTTCTTTCCTCCTTTCCTTCTTTCCTCCTTTCCTTCTTTCCTTCTTTCCTCTTTCCTTCTATCTTTCTTTCCTCTTTCCTTCTTTCTTTCTTTCCTCTTTCTTTCTTTCTTTCTTTCCTCTTTCTTTCTTTCTTTCTTTCTTTCTTTCCTCTTTCTTTCTTTCTTTCTTTCCTCTTTCTTTCTTTCTTTCCTCTTTCTTTCTTTCTTTCTTTCTTTCTTTCCTCTTTCTTTCTTTCTTTCTTTCCTCTTTCTTTCTTTCCTCTTTCTTTCTTTCTTTCTTTCTTTCTTTCCTCTTTCTTTCTTTCTTTCTTTCCTCTTTCTTTCTTTCTTTCTTTCCTCTTTCTTTCTTTCTTTCCTCTTTCTTTCTTTCTTTCTTTTCTCTTCTTTCTTTCTTTCCTCTTTCTTTCTTTCTTTCTTTCTTTCTTTCTTTCTTTCTTTCTTTCTTTCTTTCCTCTTTCTTTCTTTCTTTCTTTCTTTCCTCTTTCTTTCTTTCTTTCTTTCCTCTTTCTTTCTTTCTTTCCTCTTTCTTTCTTTCTTTCTTTCCTCTTTCTTTCTTTCTTTCCTCTTTCTTTCTTTCTTTCCTCTTTCTTTCTTTCCTCTTTCTTTCTTTCTTTCTTTCCTCTTTCTTTCTTTCTTTCTTTCCTCTTTCTTTCTTTCTTTCTTTCCTCTTTCTTTCTTACTTTCTTTCCTCTTTCTTTCTTTCTTTCTTTCCTCTTTCTTTCTTTCTTTCTAGATGTCTTTTAGATCATGATTTTTAGGGGTTTATTATTTTTTTAAATACATGACAACAGTGGAATGCATTACAATCCTTATTTCACATAGAGCACAATTTTTCATGTTTAAAATTTTCATGAACTTTGTATAAAGATGTCCATCACATTCCATCATCCTTGCTAATCCCCTGTGTCTTCCCTTTTCCTTCCACCCCTCTGCCCTATTTAGAATTTATCTATTCCTCCCATGCTCCCCCTCCCTAACCCACTATAAGTCAGCCTCCTTATATCAGAGAAAACGTTCGGCATTTTTTTTGGGGGGGATAGGCTGACTTCACTCAGCATTATCTTCTCCAACTCCATCCATTTACATGCAAGTGCCATGTATTTGTTCTTTTTTTAATGATGAGTAATATTCCATTGTGTATATAAGCCACATTTTATTTTATCCAGTCATCCACTGAAGGGCATCTAGGTTGACTCCATAGTTTAGCTATTGTGAATTGTCCTGCTATAAACATTGACCTGGCTGTGTCCCTGTAGTGTGCTCTTTTTGTTTTTTGGTATAATCTGAAAAGAGAAATAGTTGTGTCAAATGATGGTTCCATTCCCAGACTTCCAAGGAATCTCCATACTGATTTCCAAATTTGCTGCACCAATTTGCAGTCCCAACAGCAGTGTATGAGTGTACCTTTCCCTCACATCCACCCCAACACCTATTGTTGTTTGTCTTCATAATATCTGCCCTTCTGACTGGAGTGACATGGTATCTTAGAGTGGTTTTAATTTGAATTTCTCTGACTGCTAGAGATGATGAACATTTTTTTATATAATTGTTGATTGATTGTATATCCTCTTCTCAGAAGTGTGTTTTCAGGTTCTTGGCCCATTTACTGATTGGATTATTTTTTTGGTGTTAAGACGTTTGAGTTCTTTATATGCCCTAGATATTAGTGCTCTATCTGATGTATGAGGGGTAAAAAATTGCTCCCAGAAAGTAGGCTCTCTATTCTACTGGTTTTTTTTAAATCTTTAGTTTCAATCCATCCCATGTGTCGATTCTTGGTTTTAATTCCTGTACTATAGGAGTGCTCTTAAGGAAGTTGTAGACTAATCCCACATGATGGAGATAAGGCCTATTTTATCTTCTATTTGGAGAGTCTCTGGTGTGATTCCTAGATCCTTGATCCATGTTGAGATAACTTTCATGCTTGGTGAGAGAGAGGGATTCAATTTTCTTTTGCTTCATATGGATTTCCAGTTTACCCAGCACCATTTGTTGAAGATGCTCTCTTTTTTCCAGTGCATATTTTTAGCACCTTTGTCTAATATAAGATAATTGTGGTTTAGTGGGTTGGTCTATGTGTCCTCTACTGTGGGCTATTAGTCTACTAGCCTGTTTTGTTGCCAGAACCATGCTGTTTTTGTTACTGTGGCTCTGTACTATAGTTTAAGGTCTGATATAGCAATGCTACCTGACTCCCTTTTCCTTCTAAGGATTGCTTTAGCTCTTCTGAGTCTCTTATTTTTCTAGATAAATTTCATGATTGCTTTTCTATTTCTATGAGGAATCCCATTGGGATTTTGATCAGAATTGCACTAAATCTGTAGAGTGCTTTTGGTAGAAGGGCCATTTTGATAATATTAATTCTGCCTATTCAAGATCAAGTTAAATCTTTCCATCTTATAAGGTCTTTGATTTCTCTTTAGTGTTTCATAGTTTTCATTGTATAGATCCTTCACCTCTTGTTGATTCCCAAGTATCCTTTTTTATTGAGGATTTTGTGAATGGGGTAGTTTTCCTCATTTCTCTCTCAGAGGATTTGTCACTGATATACAGACATGCCTTTGATTTACGGGTGTTGATTTTATATCCTGCCACTTTGCTGAATTCTAGTTCTAGAAGTTTTCTAGTGGAGTTTTTTGAGTCTTCTAGGTACAGAATCATATCATCAGCAAATAGTGCTAGTTTAAGTTCTTCTTTTTCCTATACTTATTCGTTTATCTTCTTTCATCTGTCTAATTGCTATGGCCAGTGTTTTAAGAACTATATTGAATAGAAGGGGTGAGAGAGGGAATCCCTGTCTTGTTTCTGATGTTAGAGAGAATGCCTTCAGTTTTTCTCCATTTAGAATGATGTTGGCCTGAGGCATGGCATAAATAGCCTTTAAAATGTTGAGATAAGTTCCTGTTATCTCTAGTTTTTGTAGTGTTTTGAACATGAAGGGGTGCTGTATTTTGTCAAATGCTTTTTCTGCATTTGTTAAGATGATCATAAGGTTCTTATCTTTAAATCTACTGATGTGATGAATTACATTTTTTGATATCTGTATGTTGAACCAACCTTGTATTCCTGAGATGAATTGCACTTCATCATGATGAACTATCTTTTTGATATGTTTTTGTATTTGATTTGCCAGAATTTTACTCAGAATTTTTGCTTCTGCTTTTTAGAGGTATTGGTCTGAAGTACACTTTCTTTTCTGTGTTTGTATGATTTTAGAATGAAGGAGATATTGGCCTTATAGAGTGAGTTTGGAAGTACTCCCTCTTTATATTTCATAGAATAATTTGAGGAGTGTTGGTGTTAGTTCTTCTCTGAAGGTCTTGTATCCATTGAGTCCTGGGCTTTATTTATTTATTTTCTTGGTTGGTAGGCTTTTGATGGTGTATTCTATTTTATTGCTTGAAAATGATCTGTTTAACTTATTCTGTTTGGGTAAGTCACATGATTCTAGACATTTGTTGATGACATCAATATATTGTGTTTTATTGCCGTACAAATTTTCAAAATAATTTCTAGTTATCTTCTGTATTTCTCTAATGTTCATGATGATATTTTGTTTTTCATCATGGATTTTTATTAATTGGAGTATTTCTCTCTTTCTCTACGGTAGCATGGATAAGGTTTTATCAAATGTAATTGTTTTTCAAAGAGCCAACTTTTCATTTTGAAAATTAAAAAAAAAATTTAAATATATGGCAGCACAATATATTACAATTCTTATTACACAAATACAGCACAATTTTTCATATCTCTCTATATAAAGTATGTTGATATCAATTCATGTTTTCATACGTGTTCTTTGGATAAGGATGTCTATTATATTCTACCATCCTTGCTAATCCCTTTCCCCTCCCTATTCCTCCCACCACACTGCCCTATCTAGAATTCATCTCTTCCTCCCATACTCCTCCTTCCTACCCCACTATGAGTCAGCCTCCTTATATCAGAGAAAACATTCAGCATTTGTTATTTTGGCTTTGGCTAACTTAGCATTATCTTCCCCAATGTCACCCATTTACCTACAAATGCCATGATTTTATTTTTTTTATTGCTGAGTAATATTCAATTGTGTACCATTGCCATGTTTTCTTTATCCATTCATCCACTGAAGGACATCTATGTTGGCTCCACAGTTTAATTCTTGTGAATTGTGCTGCTAAAATCATTGTAACTGTGTCCCTGTAGTATGATGTTTTTAAGTCCTTTAAAAACAAGGAGTGGGATAGCTGGGTCAAATGGTGGTACCATTACCAGTCATTTTGTCAATTTTTATTTGCTTCTTTTGTTCCAATTTCATTGGTCTCACCTCTGATTTTAATTATTTTCTGTTATTTACTGTTTTTGGTGTTGATTAATTATTTTTCCAATGGCTTTGAAATATAATTTTAGGTAATTTATTTGAATTTTTCTTTTTGTAAGGAATGAACTCCATGCAATAAACTTTCCTCTTAGTAATGCCTTCATAGTGTCCCAGAGATTTTGATATATTGTATCTGTGTCCTCATTCGCTTCTAAGAATTTTAAAATCTCCTCTTTGATGTTTTCTGCAACCCATTGTTCATTCACTAGCATATTATTTAGTCTCTAGGTGTTGGAGTAGCTTCTATTTTTATTATTGATTTCTAATGTCATTCTATTATGATCTGATAGAATGCAGGGTAGTTTCTTTACTTTTCTGTACTGCTTAGAGTTGCTTTTTGCATGACATATGGTCTATTTTAGAGAAGGATCCATTTGCTGCTGAGCAGAAAGTCTCTTCACCTGTTGAAGATTGATATATTGTATGTATGTCAGTTAAATCTAAGTTGTTGATTGTATTATTGAGTTCTATAGTTTCTCTCTGGATATTGTTTGGAAGATCAATCCAGTGGTAAAAGAGGTGTGTTAAAGTCACCCAGAATTATTGTCTTGTGGTCTACTTGGCTCTTAAACTTGAGAAGCGTCTGTTTGAACATAGATACTCCATTGTTTTGGGGCTGCGTATATTTATAATTGTTCTGTCTTGTTGGTGTATGGTTCCTTTAAGCAGAATGTAGTGTCCTTTTTTATCCCTTTTTATTAACTTTCAGTTGAAGTCCACATTATCTGATATAAGAATGGAAACCCCTGCTTGCCTCCACAGTCCACGTGAGTGGTATGTGTTTTAATATTTATTTTTTTGTATATGAACACAATACTTTTATTATTTAGATTTATGTGGTGCTGAGGATCAAATACAGAACCTCACATGTGCTAGGCGAGTGCTCTAGCACTGAGCCCAAGTCCCAGCCCCAGCCTGAGTGATATATTTTTTTTTTCCAACCTGTCACCTTCAGTCTGTAGGTATCTTTTCCTATAAGATGAGTCTCTTAGAGGCAGCATATTGTTAGTCTTTTTTATCCAATCTGCCTGTCTTTTGATTGCTGAGTTGGAGCTAAACTTTCAGGGTTATTATTGAGACAAGATTTCTATTCCCAGTTATTTTTGTGTATTTTTGGTATTTAACTAAGTCAGTTTCTCATTGATAGCTTTTTCCGTTAGAGTGATACTACCCTTTTCTGATTATTTTATTGTTGTTCATTTCCTCCTCATGGAATATTTCGCCAAGGATGTTCTGTAGTGCATGTTTCTCATTGTAAATTTTTTAAATTTTGTGTATGATGGAAGGTTTTTATTTTGTCATAAAATAACATCTTAATCGAAATCTAATTGCTAATCAAAATTTAATTTTGCTGGGTATGATTCTTGATTGGCATCTATTTTTTTCAGAGCTTTGTTTATATTGTTGCAGGATCTTGTAGATTTCACCATCTCAGTTCAGAAATCAGAGTACCTGATTGGTTTTCCCCATATGTAATTTGATTCTTTTCTCTTGTGGCTTTTGAAATGCTCTGCTTCTCCTGTATCTTAGGTATTTTCATTATGATGTGCGTTGGTGAAGACCTGTAGTGATCTTGTTCGTTTGGTGTCCTATATGATCCTTGTATTTGATTTCCCAATTCACTCTAAATGTTTGGAAATTTTTCTGGTATTATTTCATTGAATAGATTGTCCATTACTGTAGTTCAGACCTCTATGCCTTCATCTATACTAATAGTTGGTAAATTTGGTTTTTTCATATTATCTCACAATTCTTGAATCTTCTGCTCATGGTTTCTTACCATCTTCACTGGGGTTAACTTTATTTTTTCAAGATTATATATTTTGCCTTCAATGTCAGAGGTTCTGTCTTCCAAGTGATCTATTCTGTTAGAGATGCTTCCTATTGAGTTCTTAATTTGGTTTACTGTTTCCTTCATTTCAAGGATCTCTGTTTTTTTTTTCAAAATCTCTATGTCCTTATTGAAGGAATCTTTTGCTTTCTGTATTTGCTTATGTAAGTATTTATGAAAATAATCTTTTTCTGCCTGTATTTGCTCTCATGTCATCCTTTAATTCACAGAAAATTATGTATCTTCTCCCATTTATCCTGCTATTCTGACCATGGATTCTAATAATGTAGCATCTTTGTTTGGGGTACATTCTTTCTTGGTTTCTCATGTTGTTCATGCATCTTCTCTTCCAGCTCTGTTTTTAAGATATATAGCCATGTAGGCTTATCGTTTCCCCAATGGGTTTCAATACCATTCTTTTTAAAAATTTATTTTTTTAAATACACGACAACAGTGGAATGCATTACAATTCTTATCACACACATAGATCTCAATTTTTTCATATCCCTCTACAGAAAGTATATTCATGCTAATTTATGCCATTATATATGTACTCGTTTCTTTCTGCAATACAAATCTTAATACCCTTATATATATCACAATTTTTCATATATCTGGTTTTATATAAGGTATGTTGGCACCAATTTGGGTCTTCATACATGTACTTTGGATAATGGTGTCATCACATTCTACAATCACTGCTAATCTTTTGCCTCTTCCCCTCCTCTCCAACCCCTCTGCCCTATGTAGAATTCATCTATTCCTCCTAAGCTCCCCCTTCGTACCCCACTATAGTCAACCTCCTTATATCAGAGAAACCATTCAACATTTATTTTTTGGGTTTGCCTCACTTCACTTCTCCATTTACTTGCAATTGCCATGATTTTATTATTGCTGAGTAAAATTGCATTGTGTATATATGCCCCATATTTTTATCCATTCATCCACTGAAGGGCATCTGGGTTGGCTCCACAGTTTGCTATTCTGCATTGTGCTGCTATAAACATTGACATGGCTATGACCCTATAGTATGCTGTTTCAAGTCCTTTGAGAATAGTGCGAGAAGAGGAATAGCTGGGTAAATTGGTTTTTTTCATTCCCAGATTTCCAAGGAATCTCTATACAGTTTTCCATGTTGTTTGCACCAATTTGCAGTCCCACCAGCAGTGTATGAGTGTGCCGTTTTTCCCACATCCTTGCCAACACTTGTTGTTTTTCTTTATGATAGCTGCCATTCTGACTGGAGTGAGATGATATCTTAGAGTGGTTTTGATTTGCATTTCTCTACTTGCAAGAGATGATGAACTTTTTTTTAAATATTTGTTGGTTGATTCTACATCCTTTTCTGAGAAGTATCTGTTCAGGTCCTTGGCCAATTTGTTGGTTGGATTATTGGTTTTTTTTGGTGCTTAGCATTTTGAGTTCTTTATATACTAGATATTAGTTCTCTATCTGGTGTGTGAGGGGTAAAAATCTACTCCCAGGATGTAGGCTCTCTGTTCACCTCAGATTTTTTTCTGAGAAGACACTTTTTAATTTGAATCCATCCCATTTGTTGATTCTTGGTTTCAATTCTTGTGCTATAGGCATTTTATTAAGGAAGTTGGGGCGGCCAAGCCCCATGTGATGAAGATTATGGCCTACTTTTTCGTCTATTAGATGCAGAGTCTCTGGTTTAAATTGTAGGTCCTTGATCCCCTTTGAGTTGAGTTTTGTGCATTGTGAGAGATAGGGTTTTAATTTCAGTTTTTTGAAAATGGATTTCCAGTTTTCGCAGCACCACTTGTTGAAGAGGCTATCTTTTCTCCAATGCATGTTCTTGGCACCTTTGTCTATTATAGGATAATTGTAATTTTGTGTTTTAGTCTATGTGTCCTCTATTCTGTACCATTGGTCTACTGGCCTGTTTTAGTGCCAATACCATGCTGTTTTTGTTACTATTGCTCTGTAGTATAGTTTAAGGTCTGGTATAGTCATACCACCTGCTTTGCTCTTCCTGCTTATAATTGCTTTAGCTATTCTGGGATTCTTATTTTTCCAGATGAATTTCATGATTGCTTTTTCTATTTCTATGAGAAATGTCATTGGGATTTTTTTCATAATTGCATTCAATCAGTATAGTGCTTTTGGTTGTATGGTCGTTTTGATAATATTAATTATGCCTATGCAAGAGTAAGGTGATCTTTCCATCTTCTAAGGTCTTCTTTGATATATTTCTTAAGGGTTCTGTAGGTTTACTTGTATAGATCTTTCACCTCTTTCTTAAGTTGATTCCCAAGTATCTAATGTTTTCTTTTTTTAAAGTTTCTGTAAATGCGGTAGGTTTTCTTATTTCTTCCTTGAGGCTTTGTCACTGATATACAGAAATGCCTTTTTTTAATGTGTGTTAATTTTATATCCTGCTGCTTTGCTGAATTCATTTTTAGTTCTAGAAGTTTTCTTGTGGTGCTTTTGGGGTCTTCTAGGTATAGAATCGTATTGTCAGCAAATAGTGCTAATTTAAGTTCTTTTCCTGTAGTTATTCCTTTAACTTGTTTCATCTGTCTAATTGCTCTGGCCAGTGTTTCAAGAAATATGTTGAATAGAAATGGTGAGAGAGAGCACCCCTGTCTTGTTCCAGTTTTTAGAGGGAATGCCTTTAGTTTTTCCTCCCTTTAGAATGATGTTGGTCTTAGGCTTAATGTACAGAGCCAGTATGATATTGAGGTATTTTTCTGTTATCTCAAGTTTTTCTAATTTTTTTAACATGAAAGGGGGCTGTTTTTTGTCAAATGGCTTTTCTGTGTCTCTTGAGATGATCATATGATTCTTATTTTTAAGTCTATTGATGTGATGAATTACCTTTATTGATTTCTATATATTGAACCAACCCTATATTCCTGGACAAACCCCACTTGATCTTCATGCACACCCTTTTTAATATGTTTTTGTGTTTAATTTTGCAGAATTTTATTCAGACTTTCTGCATCTATGTTCATTCGAGATATTGGCCTGAAATTTTTTTTTTCATTTGTCCCTGCCTGGTTTGTGGATCAGGGTGATATTGGCCTCATTGAATGAGTTTGGAAGTGCTGCTTCTTTCTGTATTTTCTGAAATAAATTGAAGAATATTGGTATTTTGAATTTCTTCTTTAAAGGTCTTGTTTAACTCGGCATTGTATCCATCTGGGCCTGGGCTTTTCTTGGTTGATAAGCTTCTGATGGCTCTTGTATTTCATCATTTAATATTGGTCTTTTTAAATTGTGTATGTCTTCCTGTTTCAATCTGGGCACATCAAATGACTTAAGAAATTTGTTGATGCCTTCAATGTCTTCTATTTTATTGGGATATACATTTTCAAGATAATTTCTAAATATCCTCTTTATTTCTGAGGTGTCTGTTGGGATACTGCCTTTTTCATTATGTATGCTGGTAATTTGAATTTTTCTCTCTCCTTCTCTTCATTAGCCAACTAGGGGTCTGTCAGAGAACTAACTTTTTGTCAAGGTTTAATTGTTTCTTTTAATTCAATTTCAGTTCTAATTTTAATTATTTCTTGCCTTCTACTGCTTGTGCTGTTGATTTCTTCTTCTAGGGCTTTGTGATGAAGTATGAGATTAATGATTGTTTTTTTTTCTTCTTTTAAGGAATGAACTCCATGCAACGAAGTTTCCTCCTAGTACTGCTTTCATGGTGTTCAAGAGATTTTGATATATTGTGTCTATGTTCTTGTTTACCTCTAAGAATTTTTTAATCTCCTCCTTGAAGTCTTCTGTGACCAATTGTTCATTCTATTGTGCCAAATTGATTTATTCGTTGAACTGCTTATAGAACTTGAAATATTTCAAGTTTGTCTTTTCACGAGGTGGAAGTGTCACTTTACCTGTCTCCAAACATTAATATTTTATGAATATTTTACACATTGGGAATGTTTCATGGATGATACTTGAAACTAATTGTATTGGGGATCTCAATCTATCTCATGGATAGAAAGCAGAGAGAATAGGAACAAGACTGTTTTCAAAAGCTATTTAACCAGTCTTTTTTCTCCCTTGTACACAATCACCTTATGAGAATATCTTTGAGAAGTCTGATTTGCATCTGGAATGTCTGCCAAATTTTACATTCACTGATGGCAGAAAAGTTAGGAGTTGGGCTTTTATTCAGTGCTTGGGTTATGGTATATATCATTCACATCACTCTGATATGGTATATATATACTGTATTTGGACTCATGTATTTTCCTCTGAATTAGATAATGGAAAGTATCTTATTACATAATTAAAGTCACTCTCCTACATGACAGTCAGTTCTACAAACTCTTAATTTAAATTAAAAACTGAATAGAGGTTTGGTCCATGTTTTATTTATCTAACAATTTTTATTTCAGGAGCCATTGACATTCAGGGACATCACTATTGATTTCTCTGAGGAGGAATGGGAATGCCTGAATCCTGCTCAGCAGAATTTATATAGAGAAGTGATGTTGGAGAACTACAGCAACCTAGTCTTTGTGGGTGAGCATAACTTTCCTTCAAAATTCCTAATTATAATTATTTAATTTTCTTCCCTTGAAGTAGATCTTTTGGGAACTTCTCCACAAGAATGTGTTGCAGATTTATGCTTTCAATAAAGAAGATGGGGTAGTTCTTGGTGCTGACAAGAAAATGTTAATGATGTTTCCTTTCATCTTTAATGTTTTCCTTTGGTGGCATGATATATATATTTAACTTGACATATGGTTGACTTAGAGGAATGCAGTGATGTCAAATCCTGTGGCCCGCATATAGCAGAGGACATAGTTGAGGTAGGAGAGGAAGCCTACAATCAAAAATGTTCATTAAGACATTATCCAGCAGAAAATATTTTTGAGAAGCTTTGGATTCTTTTTCTTGTTATCAGAAAAACCTGTCCTGTGTTTTGTGCTTTAAAATTATGTAGTATCCTGCTTTTTCTCCATACATTCAAATTAACAACAAAACATTCCCCTTGCCTTGTGAGTGTCAATATTATCTGACAGCTCTGCCATAATTTTAAAAATATTTTTAGTTTTTAATGAATTCCCTATTTATCCATATATGGTGCTGAGAATTGAACCCAGGGTCTCACACATGCTAGGCAAGCTCTCTAACACTACTCTACAACTCCAGCCCTTCTTCCATTATTTGCAGGAGAGTTTTGCACATTTCTGGAGACCTCTAGGTCCACCCATTGTAATACATTACTATCATAAGTCAGTTTCTCTAATCTTATTTGTACATATTTTCACTAAAATTTCTTTATCAGTGTTTTTTCTGATGTGTGTAATGGATTTTCTGTGAAATTATCTGCCATGGAATGAATGTCAAGTTGGACAAAGACTGCTCTTTCAAGAGATAGTGTAAGTTTTATTTGAGTTAGAGGATTTGTAAAATAATACATTGGTAGATATTTACAAATTGCTTGTTTTTTTTTACTTTTTTTAATTGTATACAGTAGGTTTTCTGTTAAGGACCGGGTTTCCTCATATCAGTTAATTGCTTCACAAACTAAGATATGTATGATTCATGTTTGTATTGCCAATAATATTATATGTGCTTTTGCTTGTATAAATATTAAGCCTCTTTTGTCCATGACTTTTGTATTTTATCTTGATTGGCTTTTGATTCTTCCTATGTACGTAGAAATTGAAGTTTTCTATGCATAAGTGTAATGGGGATTGATGACAGTGATACTCTCATGCTGAACTACACCCCAACTCCTTTTACCTCATATTTGCAGAGAGGTTCTCACTAAGTTATTGAGGATGTCTTGAATTTGCAATTCACTTGCCTCAGAATTCCTGGTAGCTGAGATTACATGCATGCTCATCATTTGTATATGGATGAGCTTGTTCTTATTTATAGGATAAAGACCACATTATTTGAAATGTAGCTTTGAGAAATGTTGCAATTCTCTTTATCTTTTAATTTTCATTGTAATGAAAACCACCAAATAAGACTTACTGTCTCCAAAATTTTAAATATACATTTCAGTAACATTAATTCAAATTTTTATTAATAGATCTCTACAAAGTTTACATCTCAAAAAAAATAAAGAATGCCTAGAAAGCAAGGGCTCATTTCTGTCATCTCATCATAAAACTATTCTCTTTTGTTCAGAAAGCTGCTTCTTTAGTTTACAGATGTTTTCACGTTCTAGAATTCTGCAGTATTCTCTCTATACAGTATTCTATCAGTTAACCTAGTATACATACATTTTGTAAAATATATAATTAGAATAAATTCTTTGACTTCAAAGTTCTATAGTTTCTATATTCCAATATTGCTCATCATTCTTCTCAAGGGATATTTGGTTTGTGTCCCTTACGATGGCTCTGTTGAATAACAATCTAACAACACTGGTGTGCAATGTTTTTAATTTGCTATTGATGTGAGGGCTTATTGCCACACTCCCTAAGAACTCCGTTTACCTGACTCCATGTTTGCATTTACAATTGAATGCTGTAACTTTTAGTATTTTTTTTTAGCAGGGAAATAGTCTTATTTGTATTTTGGGGGATATTTATACAATTTAAAGAATAGATTTCTCTGCAAATTTTTTTTTTTAACAATAGGAGGTTGACGAATACTACATGGAGCCTCTAGTTAACTTTAAGTCATATAAACATCTTTAAATTTAATCTTTCAATTTTGAACAACAGCATGCCCAAGAGTGTTCAATCAATTGACACATATTTAGGGATTTTTGAAAATCCCTACTACTTTTGACTTCAAATATTTATTCCATGTTGGTTACAAAATAACTATCACTTAAATATTTATTAACCTTTGTTTTAATATGTAAAATTGATCTAGCCAGCATAATATCCCACTTGTGATTAAGAACAGGGATTCTATAAGTCTATAGTAGTTTCAAAATATTTTCAATGTCTTATGCTTTGTGATTACCATTTTGCTTCACTGTATTTCCCTTTTCAGTAAGTGGGGATTTATGTCTTTTAGTATGTCAGTGATTCTTTGTTTTCACTCAACCCTCTCGGTGTTTTCTTTGTGTTTTGGGGAAGTATGACGTACGTAGCAAATGTATTTACTCTTAATTCAGAACCTAGCGATAGGGTCCTTTTCTCTCTTTGCCTCTTTTCAAAGTTATTTTTAATTTAAAATGCCTTCTATGTCCTATAACTGTCTTAAACTATGTTTTGTGTACTATAATTTAGACAGCCCAGGTTTTGTTCGATCACTTTTGTATGTATCATTATTTTATCTCTTTGCTTTCATTATGTGTGTGTTCTTAGATTTAGAGTATCCTGTAGACTATGTACAATTGCAATATTTAGAGTTAATTCAGATATCCAAGTTTTTTTGATCAGAATTTTGTAATCTGCATTTGCCAACAAAAAACTCTAAAAATGAAGAATCTCGTACTCATACTTTGTATGAGTATCAACTTGACTTCACTTTATTAAAAAACTGAATATATTTATGTGTCCTTTTAAAATCATATTTTTGTTACAGGTATATACGCCTATTAACAGTATTGTTGGTATACTTTTTTCTTTCAAATTCTATTGCGAAATTACATGTTTGGAGACTTGTAATTACAATAAAATAGAATTATTTTTGCCAAAAAATGTTTAAAATTTTATATGACTTATGGTGGTGTGCACTTACATTTTATTATGAAGGATTACCTTTAGTACTTTTTGGAGAACAGATCCAGTGTTGATGAATAGTGTGTATATTTTTATATCTTTAAAGTCTTTATTTTTCTTCTCTTTTGAAAGGTAGTAGCTGTGAATATAATGTCTTGGTTGATAATTTTATTCTTTCATCCCTTGAATATAGATAGACTTGAATTCCTTCCTGTGTTTTGAAGATTGGACTAAGGATTTCACAATTATATGGTTACACATTTCTAGGTGACCCATCTTTTTCTATTGGATGCTCTCAGTATTCTGAGTTTTTAAACTTGGATTAAAACCTACTTTGAGTCTTTACAACTTAAAAAAAAACTGAGCTGCTTGGATGTTTCATATTTTCTATTTTCTGAGATGTGTTTATTAGTACTGGAAAGAGAAAAAAAGGGCGATTTAGCACTTTGCATTTTTTACTTTGGCCTTCAAATTTTGATGCTCTAGCTCAACCTCCTATGTTGTTATGAACAACCACCCCTGACTCTTTCAGACGTTTACTACTAAAGAAAGTCTTTCAGCATACATTTTCTGATTATTACTATTAATAATTCTTGACTAATTTTTATTCTGTTTTTTGTGTGTTGATTTAGTTCAGTAAACTTATTTTAAGTGATAATTGACTATTCCCTTTGAGAGATTCATAACTTTGCTTACAGTCGATTTAGCCATGTTTTTTTTTTTCTGTTGGTAAGTAGGAACCCCTTTTTGAACAGTCCACAAATATTCACATATTTTATGTTTTTATATTTTAATGAAACAGAAGAAAGTTGGTAGATTTTTAAAATATATTCTAAAGGAGGAAAGTCTTTGTGTAACACAATGTATTTTTCTCTACTATATTACTCTCCGTAATAATGTACTCATCTTGGATACTGTGAACACAAAGATGATTAGGAAAATCTTCAAAATAATATTCTGTGTGTATTTTTATTTTATTTAAATATTTCTACAGTACTGATGGACTTGGATTTAATAATCCACTCCCCTGCTGGTGATATTTTTGCTGTAATTTCTTAGGTTTGCAAAATATACTCAGCCCAGTACAGTAAGTAAACATGTTTGTTATTTTTATTTATTACAGCCATGACTTCTCATCATCCTCGACAAATTTTACCAGAGCAGGGAATAAAAGAGAGAGAGGGAAGATATGGAAAGTGTGACTTTGACTATATACAACCAAGAAAACAATGGGAAAATATAGGTGAGAGTAAAGTTCAAAAATTGTATTATAATAGACAAAATCAATCAGTAGTCCTTATTTATGATAAAAATTTTATGGTCAAAAGACACCAGAGACAATTAATATCTGAAACAAAAAATTCAATGTATTCCAATTATTTTGAGGAGATTTATGTTTTTAAGAATAAATCCACAGCCATTTTTGAACTGAAAGGCAATGTGGAAAATTTGAAATCTAGTCCATGCATCAGTTTTCAACTTGGCCAATTATAAAAGAAGCACTGATTTAAAATTCCACTCAAACATTTGCACAGAAAACTTGTTTCTAAAAGTAATCTTTTGGGAGTTTCTTTATAAAATGTACATTTTTCTGAAACAAAAGTTGAATTTCTCCTTGTGCCCAAATGGATATAATTAAGAATTGTAGAAATGTTTCTACTTCCCCACTATTGCTCAGTGAAAATTCTGATACTGATTTCTGGAAAGTGCACTATATAGATAATGCTCTAAGTAACACAAAAAGCCATGTCTCTACCCTGAGTAATGACCAATATATTTATATTGGTGATAAAAATTATGAATATAGAGAAATCCTAGTCCTTGTCTAAAGGAAATTTACCAAGATGAAAAATGTAGGAAAGTCTTTCTTTAGTGATCAAAAACTATAATTCATTAAAATATTCATAGCCAAGACAAAACCTGCAAGTGTAAGATATGTGAAAGGGCTCTCAACCACAGTGCAGAGCTTGCTTAATACAAGAAAATTTATAGAGAAAGAGAGCCCTATAAGTATAGAAGATATTGAGACAGCAAATTCTTTGATATATTTTTTAAACACAGCAGATAGTATGACAGTGATAAATTCTACAAATTTAAAGAATGTGAAAAAACTTTTAGTGAAAAGTTACAACTTGTTAAGTATCAGAGGATTTAGACTGAAGGAGAGACCTGTAAATGTAAAAAGTGTGGGAAAGCCTTAAAAAGTTTTTCAACCCTTACTCAACACCAAAAAATTTATTCTGCAGAGAAGACATACCAATGTGAAGAATGCAATGCACTCAAGAACTTTACTCAACATCACAGTGTTCATTCAGATGATATGCCATGCAAATGCAAAGAATGTGACCAAACTTCTAATAAAAGCTCAAATCTAATTTGTCACCAGTGGACAAACCCTGGAATGATGCCCCACATATGTAAACTCTTTTGCCAAGGTTTCAGTCAAAACCCAAGCCTTAAAAATTACCAGAGAATTTATACCAGAGAGAAGCCCTACAAATGTAAAGTGTGTGGCATGAGCTTTAATAGAAACTCAAATCTTGATCGCCACAGCAGGATTCATACTGGAGAGAAACCCTACAAATGTAATGTGTGTGGCAAGAGTTTTAGTGAAAAATCATCACTTACTCAGCACCAGCAAATCCACACTGGAGAGAAGCCCTACAAATGTAAAGAGTGTGGCAAAGCTTTTAATAGCATCTCACAGAGTAATTGTCACAAAAGAATTCATACTGGAGAGAAGCCCTACAAATGTAAAGTGTGTGGCAAGAGTTTTAATACAAACTCAAATCTTGATCACCACAACAGGATTCATACTGGAGAGAAACCCTACAAATGTAATGTATGTGGCAAGAGTTTTAGTGAAAAATCATCACTTACTAAGCACCAGCGAATCCACACTGGAGAGAAGCCCTACAAATGTAAAGAATGTGGCAAAAGTTTTAATCAAAAAATAGATCTTATTCGGCACCTGAGAATGCACACTGGAGAGAAGCCCTACATTTGTACAGTGTGTGGCAAAATTTTCCGTCACAAATCGTCACTTACTCAGCACCAGCGAATCCACACTGGAGAGAAGCCCTACAAATGTAAAGAATGTGGCAAAGCTTTTAATACCATCTCACAGCTTAATTGTCACAAAAGGATTCATACTGGAGAGAAGCCCTACAAATGTGAAGAATGTGGCAAAACTTTTAGAAAAAGATGGCCACTTAGCACCAGAGAATCCACACTAGAGAAAAGGTCTACAAATGTAAAGAATGTGTAAAAGCTTTTGATAGCATCTCACATCTTAATCGTCACAAAAGGATTCATACTGGAGAGAAGCCCTACAAATGTAAATTGTGTGGCAAGAGTTTCAATCAAAAATCATCATTTACTCAGCACCAGCAAATCCACACTGGAGAGAAGCCCTACAGATGTAAAGAATGTGGCAATAGTTTTAATCAAAAAATAGTACTTACTCGGCACCTGAGAATCCACACTGGAGAGAAGCCCTACAAATGTAGAGAATGTGGCAAAGATTTTAATCAACAATCATCACTTACTCGGCATCAGAGAACCCATATTAGAGAGAAGTCTTTTAAATGTGAAGAATGGCAAAGCTTTTAATATTGAAGATCACATCTTATTAAACATTATAGATTTTATACTGAAGAGAAGTTTTACAATGAAAACATTGCATCAATGTCTTTAAGGATGAATCAACCCTATTTCACAGTAGTTCAACACTATTTCACACCAGAGATATGATAGCACAGAAATCATATAAATATAAAATAGGTGACAGAGTCTCCAATAGTTGTTCACACCCTACTCAGCACCTCAGAATTCATACGAGTGATGTACAGAAAAATTTTTGCAAAGCTTTTGGCCATTGATTTATCATTTTTAAAACACTGGAGGATTTATAGCATATAGAAACCCAAAGAATGTGTCCAAGACTGTATTCAAATTTCCGACATTTTTTAATTACTGACCTCATATCTGTAGCAAATGTGGAGTAGCATCTGTTCAAAGTGTGTACCTTAGATAACAGCAAAATATTTACAAAAACACCTTGACAAATATAAAGATGGTAGTATGTTTCATATCTATAGCCCATCCCTTGAAGTATTTGGGATTTAGGAGGGAAAAAATCATTTAAATATAGAAAATGGTTAATTGCTTTGGACATTTGCTGAAATTTTTCTTAACATCTTGAGCTGATATTGTAGAAATAAGGAAATACAAGTATAGAATTGTGCATTTCTAAAAGAATATAATTTTAGTATAAATCAACAATTACTAAAGAGTCTCATTTTTCACAACTGAAGAAATAATAATACTCAGAGTTGATTATTTCAGAAGTCTCTTAAGATTTATATAAAATTTAAAATTTAAAATTTTCAGAGTTCCTTAAAGGTAGGGACACTTAATCAGTAAACTACATCCTCAGATTTTTTTCTTTTTTATTTAGAGATAGGGTTTGCTAAGTTGCATAGGTCCTCACTAAGTTATGGAGCCTGACTTTGAACTTGCAAAGCTTCTCACATCCCTAGGGTCAAAGCATGGTCCACCATGCAAGTTTTACAGAGCGTTTTTACTTATATTTTATAACAGACGTAATTTGTTACTAAATAAAGTGTGAATTTCTTAATGTTAACCTTTTTGTGCATTTAATGATGTTATTAGGTCACACATCTCCCACTATTCACTTTGCTAATGGATCGATGCAATAGTAAAGCATTCTGTTGGGTAAATAATGCTATAACCTCTCCATTAATTATTTCATATGTTTAATCAAGTATTATTTGGATAATATTATTTATGTAAATTATATACTCTCGTGTTTGTAATTATGGGAAAATTAAGAGAGTTATAGGAAAGACCTAGGGATACTAAAATAATGCGCAGATATCCCTAGTTTGAATTATGAGTTTAACATTTCACCTTATAGAGTAGCAGTACACCCTAAGAGATCTACAACTCCGGAGAGTTATACAAGCTCCCAATCAGGGAGAGGAGAAAGACCCAAGAGAGTAGGAGCCAACATGCGTATTCAGGCAGTAAAGCAGGGTTGCTGAAAAGGGAAATAGTCTTAATGTTTCCTGGGGAATCCACATGGTTCATAGGCCCATCCTGACTCTTGGACTGAAGAAACCATGCAGTTCCTTATGAATTCTATGACGTTCATCACTGAGGTGACTATACACGCCTCTAGTGTAGGAAAAACATCACAATTTGGGACCACCTCTTTAGTTTTGCATACCCAGTAAAAAAGTATAGCTAGAAACATGTAACATGATGAGTGTAAGAAGAAAAAGACATACTATAGGAGCATTTATGTCCCCACATTTTTTATTTCATTATATATTTTCATTTTGTAGACCCTTTGGTTCTACATAATAATTTACAATATAATGTTTGTTATACTTATTGAATTATACAGTAGATAGCATGTGTCATGGTCTCCCAGAACCCTCTGCAACCAATTAATTATAAGATACTATAAACTAACCATGTCCCTCCTCAGATCTTATAGCTCCAAGAGCCCATGACACCACAGAGAGAGAAACACAATTTTGATTTAAATAAACCTCTAGATTCTCAACTACAAGTCTTGTTCAAAAAGTAAAAACACAATATTCTCTTCATATGTGAGCCCTTTGGGTCAACAAAACACCACTCACCAACATTTCATTTAACTTTATTTGGGAAAATAAATATTGAAATATAATGATAAGTTCTAGGAGAATAATATTCACACCATTTGTTATTCCAAAGGGTAAATCTCTAGGTCGCATGCTTATCTCCACATCATTTTTTGCAGAAAACTGGCTTCATTTTACATATGAGAGTTTAAACTGTTTATAAGCCCAGGATGGAAGATTTAGTCCTAGAGGTCTAAGGAAAATACTAAAGATCTTCCCTTTTCGTGATTGAATGATGTCTGCAATCTTGGATGAAACAGCTAAAGAATGCTGATTTCTCAATGCATCTGGCTGGGTGGCTCACTCATTGGAATCCCAATTTATTTAGTCATCTCAAGGCTGTCACTCCCTCCTCAAGGATCTGACCTATTTTTGGGAGGACTAGGTGTTCTTCAGGGGATCACCAGGTCATGCAAGATGTTAGAATGAAGTTTTCTTTGTTCTAACTTGTATTTATTCTGCCTCACTTTCAATACAAGTTAGAACAAGAGTTCAGAATCTCACCTGTGGAGAGGATGCTCTGCCCAGCACTTCCCAGTCAGGACCCTGAAAAGCTCTTTGGGACTCCCCAGTACATAGATTCAGTGGTTGGGTTTTCCTAGTCTGGCAATACAGTTGCCGGTGTCTTTCACTTTTGCTTTCTCTCTTGTTTTCATAGTATTACTCAAGGAAACACTGTCTTGGGTGAAGAGAGTGTCTTCTTTATCTATTGGACGTTACCTGCAAAGTTGAGCAGCTGCCCACAAACTGAATGTCACAAACACATGTATGTGTTATCTAATCAGTAACTAGTGTATCTTTCAACTGCATGGTTTTTTATTGCATGGGGGAGGAAATTGAGAATGCTTTGAGTGTACACAGCACTATTCATAGTATAACACTGCTATGTAATGTTTCCTCTCTGCTCAACTTGTAAGTATTGTTCTTGTGCTGGTTTGTAAAACAAATAGAAAAGGGTTGTAAACCAAAAATTTTGTGATTATAGCTAGTTGTGCAGACTGACTTGGGCAACTCTATTTAGCATTGTTGTTTTGTATGAGCTCAAGGTACTCTTTTATACTTTTATTTAACCTTAATTACATTACGATTCATTGAAGTGTTCTTAACTGACAAACCTTCTCGGTATACAAATTTTAACTTGTCATTTTTAAAATTTCTTACTTTTTTTAGGTATACATGATAGTAGAGCAAATTTTGACATATTATACATGGAGTAAATTTCATTTTAGTTAGCATTCCATTCTTGAGGGGTACATGGTGTGGACCTTCCCTGGTGGTGTATTTATATATAAACATTGAAAAGTTGTGTCTGATTCATTCTACTGTCATTTGTACTCCTATTTTCCTTTTCTTTTCTTCAATCCAACTTTGTCTAATCCACTGAATTTCTATTCTTCCCCCCCTTGTTCAGTGTTTTAGCATCTATATATATTATGTATTATATGTAATGTCGGTTTCATTCTACTATCATTTCTATCCCCATATTCCCTCCCCTCCCTGCAATCATCTCTACTTAATCTAAATAACCATTTTTCCCCACCCTCATTGTGAATTAGCATACACTTATTGGAGGGAACATTTGGCCTTTGTGTTTGTGTGGGGGGGGCTTATTGCACTTAGGATGATATTCTTCAACTCTATCCTTTTACCACCAAATGGCATTGTTTCATTCATCTTTAAAGCTAAGTAATATTCCATTGGTGGGGGAAATTATATATATATATCACATTTTACTTATCCATTCATCTGTTGAAGGAAACATAGGTTGGTTCTATGGTTTAACTATTGTGAATTGTGCTGCTGTAAACATTGGTGCAGCTGTTTCCCCTCTAGTATGCTGCTTTTAAGTCCTTTGGGTATTGTCCAAAGAGAGGGATAGTTAAGTCAAATGATGGTTCCATTCTGGTTTTTCAAGGCGTCTCCATACTGCTTTCCATGGTGGTTGCACCAATTTGGAGTCAATCTCATGAGCAATGTGTGAGTGTTCCTTTTTCCCCACAATCTCACCAACATTTATTGTTGCTTGTATTATTAATGATTGCCATTCTGACTGAAGTGAGATAAAATCTTAAAGTAATTTTGATTTACATTTTCCTAATTGCTAGATAGGTGGGATGTTTTTTCATATATTTGCTAATGGTTTATATTTCTTCTGTGAAGTTAAATGTTCAGTTACTGAGTCCATTTGTTAATTGGTTATTGTTGTTGTTGTTTGTGTTAATTTTGAGTTCTTTATATACCCTAGACATTAATGCTTTTTCTGAATTTTATGTGGTAAAGATTTGTATAAAATCTGTAGGTTCTTTCTTCACATTATTGTTTCTTTTGCTGAGAAGCAGGTTTTTAGTTTGAATTTATCCCCTTTATTTATTCTTGATTTTTAATATTTGTGCTGTAGAGGTCTTGTTATGGAAGTCAGATTGTGGACCAACATTCACCTCAGATTTTTAAATGGTATCCCAAGTTCATGAATGTTTCAGTTTTATTGTTTCTCTTACTATCTTGCCTTATAGGTTCTAAAAAGACATGAAATGATGTAGCTTCACATGCATGATTTTCTGATGACTGTTATTTTTCAATATGTAGTTGCAGATGGTTTAAAATATAAATCTATTATTTCAGACTTTAAATAAAGCACATCCATGCCTTGTGTAGGAAATATTTTATCAATAGATAAACATCAAATCTATAATATATATAGATATATATAAAAACTTGGATTCAAATGCATGCACATCCAACCCAGAGTGTGGCCCATAACACTTATTCTATACTACTTCTACACTTTTGAACCTCCATGAAAGCTCTTATAAATCCAAAGCATGAGACTCACTCCCCAGACATTCTTCTTTTTTGGGAATGGTACGATGACAAAGGTTGAACTCAGGGGCACTCAACCCCTGAGCCACATCCCTATCCTTATTTTATGTAGAGACAGGATCTCACTGATCTGCTTAGTAAAGTTTTTTCACTGAGGCTGGCTCTGAACTCATGATCCTCCTTCCTCAGCCTTCCAAGCTTCTGAGATTACAGGCAAATACCACCATGCCCAGCTCCCCAGAGAGCCTTCTTGAACTGGTTGGAACCCACTTGTTCAGTATATTGTGTCCTAATCCTCACAATTAGAGATGAAATTATTTTCCTCTCTATGAAAGATCATGGCTACAAAGAGATTGGACTCAACAACACCTAATTATTCAGCATGTCCACATTACAACAAAGGTGTGGTCTGCAATTCTCCACCTCTCCAATTAGCTCTTCTTGGCTCCACAAAGTTGGGAGTACTGGCCAACCCTCTGCCATGGCTCATTCAGAAGCCTCCAAGGAAGTGATTGTATATGAGGGACAGTATTCTAGGTGGCACATTGGTGATTAATGGGCTATGCCAGGGAGCAAGGCAGAGCCCAATTCACCAAAGGCACAAAATTTTCATGTGGTTGGTCCAGGATGGGAGCTGCATGAGGGGATTCTTTTCCTCCACCCTTGATGTGTCTTTCCTAAGTGTTCACATGCTGAAATACTGATTATCGACTTGTGCCCTTTTCCTGTTTTATGTTTCCCTCTCATGTGGCTTTGAAGGACTCATGCTTTGGCAATTATTGTGACTTTTTTCTTCAGTTTTCCAACCTCCCTCATCCTATCCATGTGGAATTTCTGTCTGTGGATATAAGTTTTCATTTTATATATTTCCATTTAGTCCACGTTTCCAGCTATCTCTAGAAAAAAACAAATGTTTTATTCATTATCATGCTTGTACTAACCCTTCACATGTTGATAATGGAAGTGTTCAAGAACTATCTTCTGATTACTACAACTGGAACATAAATGAGTCTGCTTGAAATGACTGTCCTTTCTTTTGACTCTAGATAATATAGCACTTTAGTGCTTCTATGTATATTTATATACAGTACTCAGGAGACTGAGCCTGCTTTTTTCATGGTTTTCTCTCAGAGAAGGTAGAGTTGATCATGTAGGTTTCTTAGAGTGGACTCCAGCTCAGACTCTTCCTCGACTCTGAGTAGATTCCATCTGCCTGTGAATTCTATAACATGTGACCTATATCTCTTCCTCTTCTTTTCTTAATTTTAATATTTCACTTAGAGCTTTAGCCACAGGACTCTCACTTTGGAAAGGATGACTTACCAAGCCATCACTACGCCCAAGAAGGTGTGCTCCATGTGCAAACTAGGAAAGAGGAGCCCATCACACACTTCAGGGCTTCAGGGAAATTATGGGGGTGCCAGGAGTCCCTCACATCAAAGTAGAGGCATTATAGGTTGTGGGACAGAGTTTAGACTAATTTGATTTTAGGACCAGAATTAGAGTAATTTAAGTTTATTTATCAACATGAGAAAATGATTTCAATCAAGATTTTTTTCCAGATGTGTCCAGGAAACTTTAAGAGTTTGAAGCCCAGATCTCTTGGATTGCTGTTATTCATCAGAGAAGACAATAAAATTAAGAGAGATGACAAGTCCCACTGGGGAAACCACAGTTCTGTGTTCTCCAGTGGGAACTTCTTGCTTTTCTACAGACATTAAAATTACAAATCTGAAGAGACAGAACTTAAACACATCTTTTCCATAAAACATACAAGTGTTTGTGTTCTGCTCAGCTTTTTCAGGTAACAAAGTACCTCTGTGTTGTCAGAAGCAGAGTTAGTGTGGATTCTAAAAAGGGCATTTGAGGAGAGAATTCAATCTACTAGTGAGCTTTTCCAGTAGCTTCTTTGCTTTTCAAAGAAGCAAACATATATAGAAGACAATATCCTCATTGCACCATACAGAATATGGTCCTCTGGGCTTATTAGAACTGTTGGCTCGCAGGACGATGTTCTCTGTGGTGTAATGAGGATATTGTCTTCTAAAGATCTTTGCTTCTTTGAGATCCTGCTAAAATTAGTCAATTTTCTTATAGGGAATGTCAGTTTTACTTCTTCATTTTTCAATTTAATAACTTCATGGGAGATAACTTACATATGGTATGTCATGTAGAGAGTTTAAACACTAAAAATTTGTATACTTAATATCAGGAAATTACTAAATTTTAATATTGTATTAATAATCTTGCTTTGGTCATCTTCATAACTCATAGAACAATTATGGTTTGAGTAATTGTACATTTTGAAATCTTTAGAGGAAAATAAAGTTCTATGTTCAAAACCTCATTTTATAGAATGGAATCTCACATGGTTAAGAATTTTCAGTTGGTAAGTGTCAAACAAGGGACTATAATCAGAAGGAAATACATTAAATATTTTAGAAAATCAAATAAATGTGCTGGTAAGTTCCAATTCATGGTGCCAAATTATAGGCTTGTGAATATAATTCACAAGAATTTGTAAGAATGTTTTTATGTATTATTCCATTCTGTTTTAATCACTAAAAACCTTTTGTAATATCTAATCATGGAAATGTGTAAATTCAATTTTGATTAGAGGAACATTCAGGACACTTGAAATCCATCCTGCCATGGTCACTTTCAGATTTTTTTCCAAAAAATTCAATTTTTCGTGTCACTAGCATGCACAGATAAATGTGACCCTAAGACACACAGATTAAGATGAAGAAGGAAAACTGAAAGCAGAACTTGACTCTTCTATCACAATATCAGTCAGGGAAAATGGACCCTTCTGCAGGATCGTGTGGATTTCCCAGTAATGAGAGCTTGGGGTCTGCTGAGAAGTGCATGGGCTCTCTCATCCCTGAGGAGGACCACAGAACAATGTAGAGGAGAGTGTGGCTGTGGGTTCTCTAATCAAGACCTCCAGAGACCAAGCAGGAAGCAGGCCTGATTTTATTGTGCAGTTACCATGTATATGTACTCAGGCAGTACCTAAACAAAATATAGACAGCCGCCAATGTAATGTTTGCTAGCTGTCCTTGCAGTGAACAATAAAGTAGTGGAACTGCAACACATGGGTTCCTGCCCAGAGCTGTGCCAATGGGGTAAGCAGTTTGCCACTCACACGCCTACCATGGGGAGAGCCCTGCCATGCAGAAGCCCTTAACCTATGCCCTGTATGCAGTACTCCATGCACTTGTGCCCACAGAGCAGCACCTCTGGGGCTTCTTCTTTCTTCACTTTAAAGAACAATTTCTCTTCTAGTTGCTTTTCTCAGGAGAAATTTAAAATAATAGTAATATAAATACCATAGATGTAAGTGTGAATCCTGAGCTGTATTTTAATACCCTGAAAATTCATAAAAGCAATCTATGGTTCTCATATCTACTTCTCACAAAGAGCTGCCATTCATTCAGTCAAGTCTTGCCCAGGGTTTTCTCATCATGTTACTGGAGGGTGTGTTTTGCAGCAGAGGGGCTGGGTGATGGTGTCGCCCTCTCTGAGGTTTCAGTTATTTCTCCTTAGTACTATTTATAGATTACCAGCACACAAAGAGACACATGTAAGAGGTTTCTGCATAGGCTGACATCAGTCCAAAGCCCACTTGCTTGAAGCAAGACCAGTCTCAATTCTCCATCTCCCTTTTGTCTGTTAGTGAATACCAAGAGGACATGGGGAGGGTTGGCAGTAGTGGTGAAGCTGAGCTCGGTGATGAGGACAACACCAAGCTGTAAGTCTGCACATGTGTTGTTAGGGGTGACAGATCCTATGTCCTCTCCCGTCATGAACAGGATGGTGCTCAGATTGCATATGGGAGAAGAGATTTTTCTTACTCTCACTTTCACCCTGGAATGTGCCCACCCAGAGGGTCCAGATAACCCTAACTTGCAGCGGGGTATCCTTCTCCTGTAATTCTGTCTACTTCTGTCCTAACCACCAGCTGGTGTCCATTGCCTGAGCAGTCCTCACTAGATGGTTGCAACACAGATGATGGCTCATGTATCACACAGCCTCCCCTGACTTTAGTGACAGCACCATATCTAACATGACTCCTTCCTGGATCCAGATACTAGAGGGAGTCTTTACTATCAGCTCTAACAAACAAAACTTGTGATTTTTTTTGAAAATTTTTTTCATGTGTGATCTGTTTTTTTTCATCTCCTCACTTGGCCTTTCCTTCTTACCATATGTGAATTCTTTAAATGTAACCTATTTTAGAAATCTGTGTTAGATTCCCTGTGATTTACATATTCTTTCACACAGAATGCCCACTCTAGGGGGAAGCTTGATTTCTCCAGTGCATAAAGGACATGAGTGCCCAGTACAATAGGGCATCCGTGGACCACGCTGGAAGTATCACTCTGTAGACCCTTGTTTGAGGGGTGTTTCTCAGATTACCTCCTTGATGCCAGAGAGTTTGTGTTATGTCTCATGATGTCCTTGACTATATATTGCCAGGCATAATGTGCACAGCTGGGAAGGTACATAACTCAAGATTTCAGTCATCTATGAATCATTCCCATTCTCCAGGATGCTTCCTAACAACAATGGTACCTTAGCATGGACATTACTATAGATATTTCTTCACAACACTACCATGGTACATTTACACAATTTTAATCATACTTGATGCACATCATTTAGTGGTGATTGTGGTTCAAAACTGGAGCTGGCAGAATGACCAGACTGCACTTTCTCCTGGCCACTACCTGTATGAAGATTAGTTCTCCTCATTATTGCATGAAATTGTGTCCCTTTCTTTGAAGCATACTATCAGGAAAGGGTTTAATTTATTCCCAATACTGATACAGAAATTTAACATCAGAAAACAATTTTCCAACAGTTTCAAGGCAATAAACAACCCATCCATGAGTTCTTGACTATTACTGCAAATTCATGGCACCTGCACACTCCAGTTTGTATGACTGCATTTTCCTCAGCTACACTGATCTTAAATTCATCTAATGCCCTGAAGACACACATGATTAAAATATGTCATTTATTGAGTGTTAGAAAACATAGATTGTGTAAGATTCAAATGTTTAAAATGAATTGAATCAGATTTTGTCACAGAAAAGTGATAGAATGCCGGTTTTGGTTTTAAATTTCACATGTCTTTTTGTTGTTGAAACAAGGCAATTTTAAAACCCTCCTCCTTTTCTTTGTACCCCAGATTGAACCCAGGGCATTTAGTCATTAAACTATCTCACCAGCCATTTTTTATATTGGGAGAAAATCTTGCTAAGTTACTGAGCTTTGGCCTTGTAATCCTCTGACTCCTGAGCTGATGGGATTGCAGGCATTCAGCCTCACCTAAAAGCATTTTAAGTTATTTTTTACATGCTAATATAGATCAATTTAAGCTTATAGTATAAAAATATTTAATATTTGACTTACATAAAATAAATTTATAAGAATTGGCATATGCCATTTATATATAGATCTCACCCAAAAATAACTAAGGCCTAGTGATTAAACGTGAACCCTAATATATTTTGGGGGGGGGTAACAGGGATTAAATTCATGGGCACTCAACCATTGAGCCACATCTCCACTCCTATTTTGTATTTTATTTAGAGACAGCATCTCACTAAGTTGCTCATGATCTTGCTGTTGCTGGATTTGAACTCACCATCCTCCTGTCTTAGGCTCCCAAGGCACCAGAATTATAGTCTACAATTTTTAAATTTATATTCTTTTTTCTGGATTTACCATGGGTGACTGTCTTTTTCTAGTGGTTTTTCATATTTCACACATCCTGTATGTTTGCACACATATGTTGAAGCTGAAAAAGTTGATCACAAAGAACCAAAAACTAAAAAAGCTTTTTATATCTGTTTTAAGAGACAGATGGCAAGGAGTGCCAAAAAGCCGTTAAGAGGGAAAAGTAACTCTTAGGTTTTATAGCCTATAGTTTGAATTGGACAAGTAATTATTAGACTGTGGACATTCTAAAAAGAGTTCACAGGTTTCAGACATCAAAATGATATTTTAGAAGGTAGAAATTTCACAGATTTGATCACTTCACATGTTCAATTAAAATGCTGGCTATATGTAGACACCAATAAAAAATTAAACAATAATTAACATTCAGGTCAAGTAGAAAAAAATAAACAAGGATGGCTGGAAATACAAACCATGCCTCAATAGTAACCTTAAATGTTACTGGCTTAAACACACCAATCAAAATATATATCAAAAGATATAGGCTATTAGCCTGGATTTTAAAAAAATCCATCCATATTCTGCCTCCAGGAGACTCAGGAAAAGACAGAAGGTGAAAGATTGGGAAAAAACATACCCCTCACATGAACCTTGAAAGCAAGTAGAGGTCTCCATACTTATATTAAATAAAGTAGACTTTAAGCCAAAGTTAATCAAAATAGATAAATAAGAATATCTCATACTGCTCAAGGGAACCATACGCCAACAAGACATAACAATCATAAATATATGTGCCCCAAACAATGGGGCACCTATGTTCAAACAAACTCTTCTCAAGTTCAAGAGTCAAATTGACCACAATGTGATCTGGGGTGACTTCAAGACACCTCTCTCACCACTGGATAGATATTCCAAAAAAAATTTGAATAAAGAAACTATAGAGCTCAATAAAACAATAACTTAACTTATATATATATAGAATACATATCAGATTAAAGGAAGAAGCCTGGCCCCACCCCACGCATTGATCTGGAGGAAGCCTATCAACCCTTAAAACCCAAAATCAAACTTTTAATTATTGAATATTAACAGTTTTTTCATTTTGTTTCCATGATCTTTTTTGTATTTTACTTTCACTTTAATTTTTTACTTTGCAGTGAACAATTCTTTTGTTAATACTTTTATTTAGATCGTTTTCCCTATATTTGTGAATAGATTGTGCCTCGATTTTAACACTGCTCATTGCTACTGTATATAATTTAAATGATTTAATGTTGACCATTTAACCCATGACATTATTCAAGTAATTCTTATGTTTCATTAGTTCATGGAAATTTCTTAGAATCATTATAGAAATAATAGTATCATCTGCATATGCTATTTGATTTTTGATGTATAAAATATCATTTAGTACTCTCAAACAATATTTATAAGTTAGAAAAGCATACATTTTTTTTCTTTTCCTAAAAATAAATTGATAAATACTTCAGTTCACACCATTAAGTATGAAAACAGTTCATAGCTGCCGTTAAGTGGATTGAAAAAGAATTTTCCTCTTTTCATAATTTGCCATAGGTTTTACAGTAATTTAGTAAGTGATTTGCCAGAGCTTTGCTCTATCAAAATGATTTTTGGAAACTTCCCATATGACAATGTCCCTCTTGGTCATGAAGTCCAATCATTCTTTTTGTTGTTGTTCTCAGTTTCCTAGGGGTTTTTAATATCTGCATCAACATCTATAAAAAGATGGTCTGCAATTTCCATTCTTATGCTGTGTTAGCTGGTATTTCTCACCTTAATGAAAGAATTAGTCAATTTTCTTCTACATTTAGACATGATCATGAATTATTGTTACTGATCCTAATTACATGTTTCATAGAAATCACCCATGAAGGCTTTTTTTTAAAAAAATGTGATTACTGTTTGGTTTTTATGTGGGTCAATTTTTAGAGCTAGGTTTTTCCCACTTTGGCCTCAAATTCCTTAGTCTAAATCCTCCTCCTCCTGTGGCCTCAAGGTAGTCAAGACTAGTGGCATGTGCTCCCATATCAGAAAATGTAATATATTTCCAATGATAAAGAAACCTGAGAATCCATCTTAAGCACATTCTATGAGCTTTCTTTCTGAAAAAATTCAAAGTCATGAAGGTTAAGAAAAGCCTTAGGAATATCTAAATCTAAAGGCATCTATAGAATACAAAAATTAAGTTCATTTTATGGTTCTGAATAAAATATTTTTTATAAAGGACAATATTAGGCTACTAGAAAAACATGAAAATAATCTGAAGATTAAGTTGTTGAAAGTATTATAATGTTTTAGTATTGATTTGAGAAACAGTATTTTCTTAATTTTATTTTTTTGCTTTTCTTTCTTTATATAATCTTGTAAACTAGTAGTGAAGTTGCAGATTCTAATACAAAGTGCTTTTGTCCACTGAAGCATTTTAACGTGAATTGCTAACACATGCCATCTTTCATAATATTTTTAGTATTTCCTACAAGTCAGAACATGCTATATAACAATATAACCTTCATAATGAGATGGATATGATTAACAATTATGCTGTTACTTGTTAATATTTGAAAAATTCATTCATAATGAATGAATACTGTATTGCAGTTATCTAGCATGTTTTGACTTTTAGAAAATACTAAAAATATCATGAATAATAGCATATGTTAGTACTTCAATTTAAAAATGCTTCAGTGGACAAAAGTTCTTTATATTTGAACCTGTAAATTTCCCAAGATTGTATAAACAAAGTGAAAAGGAAATAAAAAGATAAAACATTAGAAAATATTATTTGTTATTAGGAAAATGTCTTAAGTAAGTGCCTCAAATTAAAATTATAAAAATTTAAAGATTGTAGTTTTAATGACAGTATAATAATTGTAATACATTAATCCATTACTGAATATAGTAACCAGCATACCAAAATAATGTTGCCTAATTCTCTGGAACCATATTCAGTGATATATTTTTTTTATAATACAAATAATCAATTATTAATATGATATTTAGATCTACCGTTATGCTCGAATTTGTGACCCCTAAAAGACCACCAGAGACCAAGATCAATGTAAACAGCATAGAGGTGTTTACTGTGAGCTAGCTGGGTCCTCCATGCACACACAGCAACTGGTAATGCTAAGAGGCCCCAAGCCCAGGTTTTGCAGCAGTTTTATACACTCTTTGGAGAAGGGAGGACCCCCCACACATATATCATAGCATCTGTTAGAAAACCATCACACACCTCAGGAAAATCAAATAACAACTCTAAAACATGATTAGCACATTTACTGGTGGGAACAAGTTGGGTAAGGGTGATTGGTTACTATAAGAGGCGGATTCATTTGAACTGATTGGTTTAAGCCAAGAGGGGTGTTCATGCTGAACTACATAGTTTCCAAACACCATAAACTACTGGGAGGGTCATCTGGCATCCCAGGTATTTCCTTGTCTCATGCTGATTGGTGGCTGCTACCCACCTAGCCTGACTGAGTCAGGGACACCTGGCACAGCAGATCTCTCCTGTTATTTGTAGATAAACAACTTAGCAGGGTGGGAATGTGCCTAGGAGTTCTCTGTGGGTCTTTTCCTTGGACAGGCTTTGCTCTGAGGTAGAGGCTGGTTTTTCACTATCAAATTAGTGTTGACCATTTTGTTGCTGAAGAGCTTAAATGCTAGCAATTAGATAGTTTGAAAACACATCTCAATAAAAACTGGTTTGTATTTGCACTTCAAATTTTCTTACTGATGTAATTAATTTTTATATTTGGACAGTTTCATCATATATATTATATACACATCCATTTCAATAAAATTTCTATATCATACATGTTATAAATAATTTAAATATTATATTAACAGTCTGAAAAACACAATATTAGCTTTCATATTTTTTTTCTTAAAACATATGTATATCCTTATGATGTTTCCAAAAGGATATCTTGCCTTGGCTTATTAGTAATTCTTAAGGCAAAAGTTCCCATGGTCAGGATTCAAATTCTGCAGCAAGTGAAGAAAAAAATATATATTTTGCTCAAATATTTTATAAGTATAAATCAGTGAAGAAGTTGAGTACATTAAATAAAAATATTTATAAGATATTTATTAAATGTTTATAAGAATAAAAAATATGTCCATAATACAAAATTAGTATAAAATGCATATTTTCTAAATAATTATCATTATGACTGAGAATCAGAACTTTGGGTTTTCCACTCTTTATGCATAAATTTGACAACCATATTCTAGGGTATTCTGGCAAGCACTGGGAAGAAAATATGGAGATGATAATGGACACCTCTCAACAGTCATATACCATAGCTTGAAAAGCAGGCAAGCAGGCAATTTCCATACAGAGTCATTGGCATTGTGACAGGGATAAAACATGATACTAGTGGAACACTTAGAAGAGACTTCTGTCCCAAAATTGTGTCAGTGTTTGAGGTCCTTCAGTGAGAGTGATATGTGAGTTAACACCTGAAGTAAAAAGACAAATTTTTACAGAGAGAGAAGAGGTGCATGGAGACACCAAGATGAGTGGTCTATTGTCACTAGAATCTAGATCAAAGTGACAATAAATCAGGTGAGATGAGATAGGCTGAATAACCTGACAAAAATACAGTTGATGTGGATATTTTAGTTTTTGACTAAGAAATTTTATATTTCTCTTGAGGGCAAAAAGTAAACTAATGACAGATTCATTACAGGGTATTTTAAATGCCTGACTGTTACTAGGTCAGTCTGGGCTATTGGCCATAAACTATAGAAAATAGGTGATGCCATTTTTTTCCCCACAGAAGATTTTTATGTCAGCATATAGGCTGACAATTTCATAGTGGAGAAAAATGGGAAAAAAATAAGTTTCAAATGTAAGGTCTTGGATTTGTTGATATTCAGATGTGAAATAAATACATAGCTCTTTAATTGTAATTGATTTCTTCTCAGAAGTTATGACCAGAATTTTTGAAACATATTTGGCTTGTTATAGATGTGCACTTGATGAGAAATGTATGAAAATACCTCCAACTCTTATATAAATATCACCATGTAGAGTTTTCTTTGTATAATAGCTATTATCTTACTAATTCCCAAAACAGGGTCTAAAATATATTACTGAATATAGTAAGTATGTTGTAGTGATAACAATAAGGTGATGTCCAATGCCTTTACACTTTTGATGTGAAAACAAATTATTTTGACTGACAAATTTTCCATTCCTGTCTTTCTCTTTTTCTGTTTTTTTTTTAATTATTTTAAACAAAAATTTTACTGGTAAATTTAATTATACATAATAGTGGAATTAAGTAAGAAATATTCACAGATGCATATAAAATAATTTAACCACTCTTCCTCTCTAGTATTTTTCTCCTCTCCTCTTCTCTCTTCACTTTTGAAGGCATTCTCCAGTGATGAAGAAGATATATCTTTGTATTTTGATAGAAGAGTGTTTTTTAAACTCTCTCATTAAGGCTAACATGATATGGCAAATTAATGTTCCACAAGAAAATATAGAAGTATTTGGTTAAGTTTTAAATAAACTAGCTTATGAATGAGTAAAAAAGAAACACCACTTTCTCCAAGAAATATGAAAAAAGAGTTTTCCCTCCAAAATATCCCTTTGTGTTGTGTCTACATTCACACAGAATTTATCATTTTTTTATAAATGGCAAATTATCTCATTTTTCTGGTAAGAACTAATAAGAACAACTTATACTTGCATTATATATAACAACTGACTTTCATTCTCTTTTTGTACATGGTCATCCAATTTCATGACTCTGAAGCACTTCAAACTTGATTCTCTCATTTTTTCAGAAAGATATTCATGTAAGCTAAGAAACTGAAAATATATATATATCAGCTATTGAATTACATTGTAATTTATGTATTAAAAATTATTATTTTCTGTCACAAATATTTAACTTCAACATTGTTTTATAAAGCTTACATTTGTTCTCTTGTGATGTTTTTAGGTCAAAATGCCAAAAAAAAAGAATAAGATTGAGGCCATGTTTAAAATAAGTATGCACAGCTTTACTGTGTGTTAAGAAGATCATCAAAACATCATAGAAGCAAGGCATGATAGCACATTACTGTAATGGCAGTGGCTTAATAGACTGAGACAGAAGGATTTTGAGTTCAAAGCCAGCCTCAGCAATGGTGAGGCTCTAAGCAACTTAGTGAGACACTGTCTCTAAATAAAACACAAATAGGTCTGGAGATGTGGCTCAATGGTCAAGTGCCCCTGGAATCAATCCCTGGTACAAAAAAAAAAAAAAAAAAAAAAACATGAAAACTCCAACCCAAGGTATAATGAAATTGGTATTCTAACAACAATGACACACAATGAAAGCAAGATACTATATTTAATTTGTTCATTTTCAAGCAGGTATTTCATTGCTGTAATATTACCCCGATAAAAGAATTGTCAAATATTATAGAAATATCTTCAAATGGGTTCAAAATAGCTGAGCATTTTTTTCTTGTCATCTTTAAAAAAAAATAGCTCATCATTGTTTGAATAATATTTGACTCATTCAAATGAAGTCTTAATAATGAAGGAAATCACCTGGTTGTACTGAAGGGATCCTGTTACATAACGCAACTCTAACCCTAGCCCTAACTTTAACCCTAATCCAACCTAACCCAGGCAGTTTGGGACAGCATTTAGTGTCTAATAGTAGAATGAATCTGATCATATTTTTCTGTGTATACATATGAACATACCACACTGAATTTCACCTTTATGTATATGCATAATGCATAATTCAAAAAAAATTTTAAAACTACAAATAAGTATAAGATCAGTAGTGCAGGAAAAAAAAGAACACAGAGATGAAGCAGTGGAGAAAAGTGGAAGTGTTGGCCACTAAATTAGAGCACATTATATTTCATGCTTATTTCAAAATTAACCTCAATTTTATTTATATCTAAATGCACTTTTAAAATATTCATCAAATAAAAGAATAATTTAAAAAGTTTCCATGAGAGTAAGTGGAGGGATTGTGGCTTAATGGTAGAGTACTTGCCTACATATGTGAGGCACTGAGTTGAATCCTCAGCACCACATAAAATAAACAAACAAAATAAAAATATTGTCCATCTACAACTAAATAAAATATTTTTTAAAAGAGTAGGTGGAAATTCTCATTAAGTGGGCACAACACTGAAAAGGATCAGAACAGAGACAGTAATTTCTCTAAAGAAGTGTATATATTTGTAGGAAGCTTCAAACTTGCAACTAAAGCAATGTTGGTGGAAGAGAGACAGAAATCAGAGATGTATAACTTTTCAGGTAACAATGTTGCCTTTTTGAAAGACTCTACTTGGGAGATTCTTGAGAATGCCATTAGAAATATTGGCATTTTAAAGATAAATATAACAGATGAGGTATACCTTAGTTTATTTGACTAACAAAGCCATTTTACTATGCTGAAGTATATTGAATCATCATGTTTTTTTTTTAAACATATGCAACTAGAAAATTTTAGTAAAGCTAGAAAGATTCATATTTGGTGATCCAGTTCAAGGATTTAAAGAATATTCCATGAAGATGTTTTCAAGCATTTACTACCACCATATGTATATTCTACCTATTACCTAGATAAATTAAGCAATTTGAGACAATTCAGAGCAACAACCACTGGTGTGGAAAAAGATAGCTGGGTTGTTGCTCAAGATAGATTAAAGATGCTGCCAAGAAAGTTGGCCCATGAATTTGTTACCAGGGCTGCAGGAGACTCCTGCCAATTCATTCTGTCATTCACAGGCCCCAACTCTGATCATCAGAATGTTTTTAACCACTTTTCAGGTTACAATTCCCTTCATCATGGCATGATGATATTTTCCTTCATCACAAGTATGACAGTTTATAGAGAAAAAACTATGTAGGAAATTTTGTCTCTAGGTACTATGTAAGGATAATATAAAAAGTTAAATAAAACAACAGTCACTAATATGGCAGTATGTAAAAATGTGGATGTGTAACCGATGTGATTCTGCAATCTGTATTTGGGGTAAAAATGGGAGTACATAACCCACTTGATTCTAATGTATGAAATATTATATGTCAAGAGCTTTGTAATGTTGTGAACAACCAATAGAAAAAAAAGAAGTTAATCTGACAAGTATCAGAATGTTCTCAGAGTATAGTTATAGCAACACTGGATACTAAAGGTTTAAGTTATAATCTTTCAACTGTTTTATGTTTTCACATAAAAGCAGTTTTGTCACAATATAACTTTTTGAATTACAGAACTTCAAAAATACTTAACTAAAAGTCTAATAGACAAGATTACATATAGGAGAACACTAAGATAAGAAAGTTTGATAGTTTGCTTCCATATGTAAAATGGAAAAGTGGGTGAAAGATAAACTTCCTAGATTAACATTTCAAAACTACATTCATTTCCTAACATTACTTCTACAAATTATATGGTCTAGTTAGCTTTTGAATGCTACTGATATCACCTTGAGTAAATTTATATCTCAACAAGATAATCACTATGCAAACACAGTTGGTGACAGAAAAGTCAGAGAAAATGCATAAAAAATATTTTTATGTGAGCTTTGAATAAAAGAGAACAAGTGAATAAAAACAGACAAGACCAAAAGCACAGCATGAGTAAGACAGAGATATGATACAATCAGCACAATTCATGAAGACCACCAAGAGGCATGGTAATAAAAACATGTCCAAACATTTACTTGTAAGTATATGTTCCCATCCATGTACTACTGGTGTAGCCAAAAGATAGAAGCATTTTAAGGTTCACTAACTGAAAATTGGCTAAGTGATATAGTCATAAAACAGAATTCTACTAGACAAAAGAAAGAAATAAAATAGGGATGCTTGCTACAACACAGAGGATTCCTGAAAACAGTATTCTAAGCCAAAGAAACTGGTAAAAAAAGACATTGTTGTATAAATCTACTTGTATGAAATATCCACTACAGAGTGATTTTAGAGTTGAAACCAAAAGTCAACTTTCTCAAAAAGATCCCAAAAAGCAAGAATTAATATCAAGAATCAGTAAATGGGAGCTGATAATTCAGTGGTAGAGTGCTTGCCTAGCATGTATGAGGCTCTGGGTTTGATTCTCAGTACCACACATGAATAAATAAAGATACCTTGTCCATCTAAAACTAAAAATATGTTTTAAAAGAATCAATAAGGGACTGGGGTTTTAGCTCAGTGGTAGAGTGCTTGCTTCTCAGGTGTGAGGAATTGAATTTTGTCCTCAGCACCAGATAAAAATAAAGATATTGTGGTGTATATATAACTAATTTTTAAAAGGAATAATAAGTGGGTTGATATAAATCTAAAAAACTTTTTTGCACCAAAGGAAACCATCAAGAATATGAACACAGAGCCTACAAAATATGAGAAATCTTTGCTATGTGCACCTCAGATAGAACATTAATCTCCAGAATATACAAATATTTTAAATTATTTAATACCAAAAGAACAACAAAAACAACAGCAAACCCCAAATAACTCAATCAATAAATGGGCAAAAGGACTGAAAATGCACTTCACAGAAGAACATATGCAAATGTTCAACAGATATATGAAAATAAAATTCAACAATCTTAGCAATTAGAGAAACGGAAATGCTACACTGAGATTTCATCTCACTCGGGTCAGAATGGCAATTGAGAAAAATACAAGTAATTATAAATGTTGGCGGCAGTGTTGAGAAAATGTTTACTTACACCTTGCTGATGGGACTGAAAATTTGTGCAATCCCTCTGGAAAGCAGTATAGAGAGAATTCAGAAATTTTGGAATGTAACCACCATTAGACCCACTTATCCCACTCCTTGGTTTACACACAAAATCCTTAAAATCATCATACTAAAGTGGCAGAGCCACAAAAATGTCTACAGCAGCTCAAATCACAATAGCTAAGTTTTGAAACCAAATGAGGTGCTCTTCAATAGATGAATAAATTTAAAAAATGTGTCATATACACATAATGGAATATTACTCAGGTGTGAAAAAGAATGAAATTATGGAATTTGCCAGTAAATGGATGGAACTGGAGATTATCATGCTAAGTGAAATAAGCCAATCCCCCAAATCCAAAGGCTGAAATTTCTCTCTCATATGTGGATGGTAATACACAGTAAGGATTGGGAGAGGGGGAAGAATAAAAGTTTATTGGATTTGACAAAAGGGATGGTAGTGAGAACAGAAAAAGAAGAGACAGTGGAAAAAATCTGACATGATTTTCCTCTGTTCACATATGAATACTTGATCAGTGTAACTCCAACTTATATATAAATATAAAAATGTGAAGTTATACTCCATGCATATAAATGTCAAAATACAGCCTACTGTCATGTATATCTTAAAGAACAATAAATAAAAAATAAATAAAATTACATTTGTTTACATTTATAAATTACTAAAAAATATATATTGGCAGTTTTCTAGGACTTTAGATGTGTAGGGATTAGAAAACTGACAGCTAAGAGGTTCCATGTTTCTTTTCAAAAACATAAAAATCTTCTAAAAATGTTTAAATGGTTATATAACCATATATAACTATCAATGAAATAAGAGACACTGAATTTTACATGTTAAATAGGTGATTTGTATTGCATGTGCATTCTACGTATCATAAAAATGCCTTTTAAGAGATCTACTAAAAAAAACTTAGCTAACGCTTTTCATTGTATAGTTTAGATGTTCATCCAGACATAATACAAATATTTATATGCTTTCATAATGTATCTAAAATAAAAGAAAAAAAATAAAGAAACAGTCAAAGTTTTTCAATACTTAAACAATAACCTAAAACATATCTGTATTTTGAGAAAATCATAAAAACATCTTGTACCCTTTTAAAAAAAATAATTTAGTAATTACCTGAAGATTCTATATAGATGTACAAAACTGAAGATATAGATAACAAAATTTGCTGAAACTTTTTATTAAATAGTACCTCTGATTAATTTTCCTTGTTGTACCATGAAAGTAGAGATAGCATTAAAAGCTTCTGGGTTACAGAATAAAAGTCTCAGCTTTCTTCAGACTAGATATTTTAATGAATGATCCACGATTTTGTAAGAAAAAAATTCCAAAAAAAATTTAAGTGTAAGAAATAATTACAGTATAAAGATACCAAAATATAATAAAATCAATTATAATGAAAACGTAAAGAAAGCTGTTCACTGAAATTAGTATCCCAAAACACTTTTTATTAGAATACATCAATTACTAATTGGGCATTATGTAAAATTGTGGATGTGTAACCAACGTGATTCTGCAATCTGCATTTGGGGTAAAATTGGGAGTTCATAACCCACTTCAATCTAATGTATGAAATATGATATGTCAAGAGCTTTGTAATGTGGTGAACAACCAATTTAAAAAAAAGAAAAAAAAAGCATGTGTAGATTTACAGTTGACATGTTCAATTCTGTACATGTTTTTATTATAATTTCCTGAAATGTTCACATCACTCATGACATGTTGACATAAATGTTGAATAATTGTAATGAGGGAATTTTGCCTCAGGATAATATGGTTTGATAATGTATTTGCTATGTGTAGGAGGTTCTTGGGGATTGTCCCCATTGAGGTATGTGTATGTTAAAATGCATTGCTTATTAGTGATGTCTATGCATGAGGTTTGTGGGAACATGGATGAAAAAAAGAGTGATAGGAATTTTAATTCTGTAGCTCTTTTGTATTTTTAATTCTGTAGGCCTTTTCCCCTAGGTTCCAGGGTGCCAGGCCTAAGTTCTTCTAGGATAAAATCTGGTTCTGTCTCAGGGTCTGTTCTGTCCATTTCTTGGCCTTGTGTGTGGGCAGAAGGCTGCCTCCTTGCTGTCCCTCTCCACTTGTCTCCACACAAAAGGAGCCTTACAACTGCTAGCAGGAGTTGTTTGGTGTCTGTATTGTGCTATGTGTGGCAGAAATTGGTGGTGGCCCTTTTCCCCTGGCAACAAAGAGTGCACCACCTCCATACTTCAGCAGGAATTGGGGAATGGCAGGGTGCACGTGGATGGTTGTGCTCTGGGCCACACTGGGCTCAGCTGGGTGCCAATGTGTGTTTTAGCTACTTGGAATGAACCAGACCACTGTGTAATGCTGAAAGTGGTAGGAGGTGGGCACAGGAGGTTAGCCCTAGCCCTGAATGATCCCAGGGATACTGGGAGCTCAGGACAGGGGTCTTTGCAGCAGTGTGGCCTACCATGGTATGGCAGTAGAGGGGCTGTGGGTTACCTGAGAGGCCAGAGTCATATTCACTTTCTAGGCCAAAGGCTGGGGTGGTGTGTGGAGAAGGAAAGTAGATGTTATAGTGCTCAAAAGAATTATGTGTGGTAGGAGGGCTTAACATAATCTTCAATTATGTAAATGCAAATCAAAATTTTATTAAGGTTTTATTTCACCCCAAGAAGAAATGGTATATGCAAACTGGTGAGAATTTGGAAAAAAGAAAATGCTTATACAATGTTGGTGGATATAAAGATTGTTTATTCAGTATAAAGAAAGAATATCTATATCTATATATCTATATCTATATCTATGTAATTATGTATATGTAGAGATATTATTTATATCTCTACATTCATGCTTCAATGACATCAATTCTATAATTAGCAATTTGACTATTCTATTTGTATACCTCCATATAGCAGATTTTGATTTAATAAACTATATATATATATATATATATATATATATATATCTTTGGTAAAAAAGTAAGCATACAAATGAGATACCTTCATAACCATGTCTATTTTGCTACTATTCACAATAAGATATGGAATTAACTTTGGTGCCTTTCAAAAGATTAATGAAGAAAAAAATAATGGCATGTAAACAGGATGAAGCTATATTTTGTCATAAGGAAGAATGAAACTTCTCATTTACAGGACAATAGATGGAAATGTATATTACCATGTCACATAAAATTAGTCATGAAAACATTTTTAACATTCAAATTCTCTCACTTGTGTAAACAAAAGTAAAACAATGAGGAGAAGAAGGAGAAGACAAATTATTTGTAAAATATAATTGGATGTGTGAGAAAGAGAGAGAGAGAGAATAAAGACATCAGGAGAAGTGTATTCAGTCAAAGCCTGATATATGCAAGTGTGCAAATAGAATAGTCAACCCATTAATTATAGAATTGATGTCATGGAAGCATTAATGTGGAGATATAAATAAATGCAAATTCAGTAATTTTAAGAAAAAAAATCTGATGAGCAAGAACTGAAATTCAAACTGGTACAAAAAACCATACTTGAATATTTTTATACCAATGATATTGACAATGATTTCTGGGAAATGACATACCTTAGTTGCACATTGTACCACAAAATACCTGAATAAAACAAGTTATAGAGAAAAAGGGCTCATGAACCTCAGTTTTTAATGTTGAACTCCATAGTACCTTTTTTGCTCAGTTCTGGAGAGGGCTCTGAATTATGGCACACCATGGCAGGACCATGTGTGCAAGAAAATGCTCACACCTCAAACCAGGAAGCAAATAGAGAGCACAGTTGGGTTACACAATCTAATGGGAATGCCCACTGACCTATGTGCCTATATCTGAGCCCTTCCAAAGGTCTCACTACCATCCAGTTGCATCACTGGGATACCAGATATTTAATACATAGGTCTTTAGGGGACATTCAATATGTGGTCTTTAATGTAATACCAAAGCATGAGCCACAATTCAGAAATAGACAAGCAGGACTATGTCATAACTCAAAGGTCCTGCTTAGCAAAGAATATAAGAGTTAAAAGTCAACAGAATGGGAGAATAGGTTCCCAAATCAGATATATGACAAGAAGCTAATATCCAAAGTAAATGGTAGGCAGTTCTAACTCAAAAATAAGTAATAAATAAAAACTTAATTGAAAATGGTCAAAGAATCTTAATAGATACTTCCTCCCAAAAGCATAGAAATGAAAAAAAAATGTGTGAAAATACTTTCAGTGTTAAGCATCATCATGATAATGATAACAAGTAAAAACAATAATGATAGTAAGTAAAGCCTGGTATAAAGGCTATCATTGTAAAATATGTGGTCCAGGCTTTGGGGAAGTTTGGACACTTCTTTACTGGACTTTCAATTTTGGCCATGCAGGTATTTACATATTTATGTCATATATATTAAAAGGACAGATATCATCAAAATATTTTTACCATGATGAAAAATTATAATCAATAATGTAAAGTTAAGGGTATATTCTCAGGTGATAGATCAGATTGTGATTGTTGCACAATTTTGAATGTTTACCAAAAAAAATTAGACTCTCTAAATATTTGGATGTGTAAACTTCAACAAAAAATTTGTTTTAAAATAACTGACTAAATATTTCTACTTCCAGTGGAAATAAAAACATGTTTGTGAAAGAACATATTTATGTACAACTATGCATAACTTTTTAAATAATTTAATTGACACATGTGCATTTTCTTTTTAATTTACTTTGTTAGTTGTAGATAAATGCAATACCTTTATTTTATTTTTTTATTTTATGTGATACTGAGGATTGCATACAGTGCCTCACATGTACAAGGCAAGCACTTCAAAGCTGAGCCACCATGCCAGTCTGACACATGTACATATTTATTGTACAATATAATAATTTGATACATATATTAATAAAAATGGTGTAATTAGTATGTTGCCTCCTCAAATACTATCATTTCTAATTGTTGACCACATTTATTATTTTTAGTAAATTTGAATCATATCATAAATTGTTGTAGGTATGCAATAGAACACCAGAACTAGTCACTCCTACATGTTTGTGCCCATTTTAAAATTTGCCTACAACTGAAGTTTTAAATGTTTAACACTTTTTTTACATATTCATATAATGTCAAACTATTTAGACATAAAGAAAGTGAGGCCTGTAATTTCAGCAGCTTGGAAAGCTGAGGCAGGAGGATCACTATTCAAATCGAGCCTCAGTAACTTAGCAAGGTCCTAATCAAATTTTAAAGACTCTGTCTTACAATAAAATAAAATAAAATAAAATGAAAAAAATGGACAAAATATTTCTGTTCTCTAAAAACTTAAATTTATCTGAGATACAGAAAATATGTTCAACATATAAGTTACATAAAATATTTGATTTGAAATGAAGTATAAAGTAAGAAAATTTTGAATGTCTCTTCATGGTAGAAATTAAATGATGCTAACAAATTTGGGAAAATTATTTGTACAAGAAATGAAAAGAACTGAAATGTCCTCTGCAGTTAAAAATTCACGAGAAATTCTATGGTGAGTACAAAGTCCCATTGCAGCACACTGTTTTCAGCTGACAGAAATGTTACTCTGAAAAACTGTGTTTTTATATTTATACATGCCTTATAATGTGTGTGTGTGTTTTGTGTGTGATTATGTGTGTGTGTGTGTGTGTGTGTGTGTGTGTGTGTGTGAGAGAGAGAGAGAGAGAGAGAGAGAGAGAGAGAGAGAGAGAGAGAGATATTCATAATTGCTTAGGTAAGAAAAAATTTTAAAATGTGATGTCAATAGTTAAAAATGACCTGGAATACTGTTTCCCCATTATTTATGCAATAACCAATTCTTGGGATTTATGTTATTGTTGTTGTTGGTGGTGGTTGTATGTATCTTATTTCAACAGAATCCCCTGCTTCTAACAGAGTTGGCTTAAGTTATGTTCTTCTATAACCTGTTCTAAAAACAGCCTAATCTCCTAATTATTGGAGTCTGCTGGAGCAGAGGTTTTCTAAGTGTGGTTTCAATGTCAGCAGCTTCAGACTCATAGAATGGCTATGAAAGCCTATTCACAGGACTTATCTGGAGTGGCAGTGCTAGTGGTCCTCTGCCAGGCCAGTTTTTTTTATTAGCCTAGAAGGTAAGAGGCACTCTGAGAAAGAACATCTTAAAAGTCACTGGCATTTACCAGAATGGGAGGGGTCCTCCCATGGAGGTGGTTGGAATCCTGTGATTGGAAGAGTTCAGATACAATCTGGTAGATCCACTTGAACAGAATTCATAAAAGTAGCACCTAAAGGCTGTATCCACACCACTTTATTATATTTATTTATTAATTCTTTGGGCAAAATTTGTATCAAAACACAGTTACACCATGTGTTTGTGGCAAGGTACTAGATTTGAACTCTAAATATCTCATATTTTCAATAATCTTTGCAGCTTATGATTTATAGAACATCACCATTCAATATATTTTGCTATTAGGGAAATACCCTGTGTCTATCCTGTCTAATCCTGAGGCTCCAAGAACATGATATTTTGGTATATATATCCCACAACAAAAGAACATAGTTTATCACTTTGATATATTACATAGCCAATGGCCACAAAATTGGTTTGCATCATTCTAGGACACAAAAGCAGAAAATGGACCTTTATTTATATGTAGTGCTGAGAGTCAAAACCAGTTCCTCACACATGTTATGTGAATGCTATTCCTCTAAGCCACAAATCCAGCCCCTTTATCATGTTGTTTATAAAGAAGTTAACCAAAAATATTATTGTATGAGTAAAGATAAGTGAGGGTTTTTTGTTTGTTTCTTTGTTTCTTTTTTAACATTATTTTTTTAGTTGTAGGTAGACACAATACATTTATTTATTTATTTATTTAATTCAGTGGCACTAAATATCAAACTCAGTGCCTCACACATGCTAGATGAGGGCTCTTCTTCTGAGCTACAACCCCAGCTCCAAGTATTTTTAAAATTACCTTTGACCCTCTGATTTTTGGTATAAAGAATCTAAGAAATAACCTAGTCCAGATCTTCTCATTTTGTAGGAAAAAAAGGGGGAATTCAGAAAAATGACTAAATCATATTGAGTTGCATCTCACATTAATGAAAGATTAAGTTCATTTACAAATAAATAATAGTACCTCAAATAAAACAGCATTTTTTTCTGTAATTTGATTATGTTCTTATCTATATGATTCTGGAAAATGTGGCTTTAATCAGCATTTGAACCTATTTGTACATCTGAAAAAAGTACTACCTAGACACTATGTATATAAATAATCATTTACAGTAGGCTTAAATGAAAAAATCTATTTTACAACACTTTTACAGAGGAGTACTGGTAACCCTTCTTTGATTTATTTTTATGTTTTACAGGTATCACTTTCAAAAATTTCCTTACATTGAGGTTGTTTAGATACCTCTGAGGCATCAATTTCATGGGTGTTTCTGAACCATTTAAAATCATGTGCCAGATTTAGCTGGAAAGTTCTTAAAGTTCAACTTCTCTCAAGGTGAAAATGTATTTCCATTCTATGGTTTTTCTCACTATTTTTTCTTATCTTTCTTGGAAGATGCTTACTATTCTCCATAAGATAGTGCTGGTGTTACCTTAATTTAGAATTCAGTATTTATCCAAATAAAAATGTCAGATTGTGGGCTGAGGTTGTGGCTCAAAAGTACAGCACTTACCTAGCACATGTGAGGAACTGAGTTCAATCCTCAGCATCACATATTAGCTATCTATTGAACACTTTCAGAGTTCTTCATGAACTTGAACACCAAGAAGTCAAAAATGAGAAACTGTATTAAGGACTATATAATTTAGGATCTTGGCTCTGCTAACAATAGTGTTAAAAGGTTAAAGGAAGTAACTTAAAACTGCTGAGTCAAGCAATGGACAGACACCATGAGAAGTTAAAAAGGCCTCAATGGGAAAAAAAAAGATGGTAAGAATCTTGTGCAACTAACAAGTGGGTGAAGCAGAAGTATTGCAAGTTCAAAGCCAGTTTTAGCAAAAGTGAGGCACGAAACAACTCACTGATAGCCTGTCTCTAAATAAAATGCAAACAAGGTCTAGGGATGTTGCTCAGGGGTTGAGTGCCCTTAAGTTCAATCCTTAATACTAAAATAATAATAATAATAATAATATTCAAAATAAACTAATCCCTAGTAATGGAGATTAATATTTTATGTTTGTGCTTTGATAGACTAATAAAATTACAAGTATGCTCTGGTAAATCTGAGATATAATAGTCATACAAAAATTATACCTCTTTTTGCAATGTATAGTATATGTAAAAATGCCTCATTAAATGACAGGCATACACTCTTAAAAATGCACTCAAAATGATTTTGCCATTTTTGCAAATATCATACTGTGTACTGACATTTAGATTGTATATTGCTATAACCCAAGGCTATATATCATAGTTATTGTATATAATGTCCATCACTGACTAAAAGGCCACTATGCTACACATTATTGTATGTTATAAACTTAGAGAGATCAGTGTACATTTCATAATGTTATAAATAAGTAGATCTGTAAAACTAAAGAGAGATTCTTATTTTTATTTATTTATTTATTTTAGTTGTAGGTGGATGCAATGTCTATATTTTATTTTATTTTTTTATGTGGTGATGAGGATTAAACCCAATGCTTCACTTGTGCTAAGCAAGCACTCTACCAGCCCTAAAAAAAGAATCTTTCAAAAAAAATCTTTACAATCAGACAATGAAAAATGACAGTTTCCACTGATAAGAAATAGAAAATATTCATCATTTCTAAAGAAAGCTGCTGGAACTATAGGGTATCTGTGTGATATGAAACAAAGTGATTATAATCATGCTTAATATAAAAATAAATTTTTCAGAGATAATCAATATGTAACTATAAAACATTCAATAGTTAGTATATAAAAAGGAAATTGATTGTGAATCTGTTAGTACATACTCAAAATATCAACTGCTTGAGAGGTTATGAAAAAACTAATTTTCTCAGAAAAAAATGCTGAATATCTTATTTGATATAAAAAGGCTGATTCATAGTGGGGTAGGGAAGATAAGCATGGGAGGAAAAGACAAACTCTAGATAAGGCAGAGGGGTGGGAGGGGAAGTGAGAGGGTATGGGGATAGAAATGATGGTTGAATATGTTGAACATCATTATTCAAAGTATATGTAAGAAGATACAAATTGGTGTGAATATACTTTGTACACTACCAGAGATATAAAAAATATGAACTATATGTGTAATAGGCATTGTAATGCATTCCACTGTCACACATAAATAAAAATAAAAATAATAATAATAATAATAATAATAATAATAATAATAATAATAATGAAAAAAAAAGAAATTTCAAGAAGAGGATGAACAACTTACTGATAATCTATTTCATTTAACATTAAGACTGGGGTCTAGTTTTGAACAGAAGAGCACCCTTTGTTTCAATTGTAAGAACGACACAGCAACGTGGAACTTATTTCTTTTCAAAGTTGTACTAAACAAAATGTTATCCAATTAATAAATTGGGTATTAAAATAATCACTTAATGAAGTCATACCTTTAAAGGGTATGATAAATTGTCTGACACATGACTATATACACTTAATAAGAACGTGACAAGTAAGATAAATTACCTGACATGTGACAAAATGCATTTAATAAGAAAAGACAAAGACACTAAGAAAAGAACAGCCAAGTGATTTGAATAGCCTCTTTATACAGGTGATATCTAAGTGCTCAGTACTCATAGAAATATGAGCATATTAAGAAATTAGAAAAAGACTAATTTCTAATTAGTCTTTTTATATTAATAAAATCAAATACATACAATTAAACAGTACTCATAAAAATGTGGTGTGAAAAGTTCTTATAAACTACAGATAAAGTATAAGTTGCTGCTTCTTTGTAAAAATTGTGTGCCTATTGAAGTACATGATTCTTCCCCACCAGTAGTACTAAAATATAGAAATGATTGCCCTTATAAACCATAATAAAATATAAGAGTAGAGCTGAATGGTCCATAGAGTTGAAATCTGTAGGGTGGAGGAAAAGAGAATGTGCATATTTGTAAGAAGACACAAATAATAAAAGGTGAGTAAAATGGTTTCTAAGGTTGAGACACATTTTGTCCACACTACATTCAGCCTAACCAATAGTACAAAACATGATGTCAGTATTATATAACATTTATATACTACTTCAAACACTGCACAGATATTGTAAAAGAAAATATGTATAATTTATGGGAAAATAAAAACTTGGACAAGTACATAAAAGGCCCAATTACACACATGTGTTTAGATACTACTTATCATTACAGACAATAATTTTCCCTTAATGTAATCTTTAATATTTTTCATCAAAATTTTAGCATGTGGGGCTGGGGTTTGTGCTCAGCAGTAGAACATTCACCTAGCACATGTGAGACACTGAGTTCAATTATCAGCACCACATAAAATTAAATAAATAAATAAATAAAGGTATTATGTATAACTACAACTATGAAAAAGAAAACACTTACAAAGAAATTTTAGCATGATTATCTTTTAAAGGAAAGAGACCAGAAAGAAGAAATTATTTGAAGAAAAGGTATATATGAACTATCCCCAAAACCTTTGCTTCAGAGGAGCAAAAAACTAGTAGTATCATTAATTTCAGTGATGTATATTATAAGAGCAATCGAATGGTATAAGCCTATCCATATCCAAAATAAAATTAGAAGTAAATGGATAATATAGTACAATCTAAACTCACAGTTTTCTGAGTGTTTGTGTGCAGCATATGTAAGGTACTGGTTAAAACTCATCACAAAGAGTAGATGTTCAGGTGAGGTGAAGTTAGAAGTTTTTTAGTCAGCCTTTTTCACAACTATGACTAAAGAAATTGAACAGAGAAATTACAGAGGAATAAAAGTTTATTTGCCTGCTTAGGGTTTCAGATGTCTTAGTCTACAGAAGACTGCTCCATTTCTCAGGAATCAAGGTGAGGCAGAATATCATGGCAAAAGGATGTGGTAGAGGGAAAAACTTACATGGTGATCATGATGAAGAGAGAGAGACTCTGTTTGGGGGAACAATACAAATTTACAATCCAAAGCCAAATCCCAAATTTCTACTTCCTCAAACGACACACTATGACTTCATTTACCACAGTTAATTCATTCAGGAATTAATTCACTGATGAGGTTAAGGCTATGACCAAATCATTTCTCCTCCTAACCTTTCTGCATTATCTCACATGTGAGATTTTGGGTGACAACTACAACTGAACCATAACAGAAATTTAGCAGAATATGAGGCTTCTAACCCTTTCTTTTTTTACTGATATATTGAATACACATCTACTCATATTATATGTCCTTCTTTGACAAAGTCATAAATGAGTTCAGATACATTGGACAATTGAAATTTAAATACATTGGACAATTGAAAAAATACCTACAATGAAATGAGTTAAATATCAAAGATGTCATTTTGTATCAAAAAATACATTTATCAGTAGTTTTGCTAACTTCTGCTGTTGGAAGAATAGCTTCTCTCTCAACTAAATTATAGTTACCAAATGGAAAAATTAAGCAAACTACAGATAGACTCAATAACGTTTGAGCACTTTCTGAGCCAAGACATACCCTTGTTCACCCCAGTAATAATTCCAGGACTACCAATTGTTTTCAAAAGAAGTTTCTCTATATACTGAGCATCTAAAATTAGTGACTTCTGTTCCAGGGAGTATATCCTAAACATCCAATGTCTATAGTAATAGAGACTGAGCATGTTCAAATATTCATACATTACAAACAGTTGGATTTGCATTGTTTGTAACTACTCCCCATAACTAAAATTTGCAGCAGTAATGTTAAAAATGTGTTAGAAATCACATATTTTTGTATCATCTCAGAAAATACTTACAGTACACTCTTCTTCTAGGTTCTTGACAGCCTGGAATAAAATGCACTTGCATCAGAAATTTAATGCATCAGTCAATTGAAAACTTTCCTGCACCCTGTGCAGTCTTGTTAGAATGCCTATGATAAAAATCTGAAAGATAAGGGCTGGTGTTTTGGCTCAATTATAGAGTGCTTTCCTAGAACATGGAAAAGACTGTGTTTAAGCATCAGAACCACATAAAAATAAGTAAATTAATTAAAAGTTATTTGTCTATCTATGACTAGTAAATAAATAAGTAAAATATTTAGAAGTAAAAAATAAAAATCTAAAAGATAGTAGGTACTCCAGAGCATATGAGCATGGATATAAAGGCTCAGTTTTTAAAATGCTGGTGAGAATTTAAATAAAATCAAACTATTTTTGAACATTCTATTAAGGATCTTCAATAAGTTAAAATAAAAATGTCATGATTTAGTAGTAGTAATTCTGGGTATGTACCTTAAAAAAAAGGAGTCAGTAGATCATAGAAAACACTAATTTATATTTTCATTGAAGTATTTTTCACAGAACCTTGTAAAGGAACTGAAGTACCTTTAAGGTAAATGGTAGATTGGGCATGGTGCCACATACATGTATTCCCAGCAGCTTGGGAGGGTGAGACAGAAAAATCATAAATTTAGAGCCAGTCTCAGCAACTTATCAGCCAGTCACTAAGCAAATAAATGAGCTCTTGTCTCTAAATAAAATATAAATAAGGAGCTTATGATTTAGCTCAGTGGTTGATTAGCTCTGATTTCAACACACAGCAAAATAAATAAATAAATAAATAAATAGGACCAATACATTGGTCCTATGCTTTATTTTCCAAGAAGCAATTTACTTGCACCCTTTCTGGATTAACTGGACAGGATGTGTCACATTCGTTACCAAACTATTATCTGCAGGAGAAATGCAGTTTCAAAATAATGTTTGTATGAAAAACACAGGTTACATTGAAAGCGAGAATTTTGTGATCCTGTTAAAGACCAGATTCTGGAACTCAGGGAAATAAAGATAATTCCTACTAAACATAAAATCTTCAAGAGTTTATGATTAAGAATTCAATTAGAAATCATGAACATGAGGCTAATTAACCTAAAGTTGTCATGGCAGTACTTGAGAGTTTGATATTATCCTGCTGTCAGTCCAAAGTGATGAAGTGTACCTGGGCAGGACTCTTTAGAATATTCTTTTAGATCTCCAATAAAACTGGAGAGTAAGAGAGCCATTCTGTTCTCTTTACAGAGAGAACACATTCTCTCTTTTCAAAGTGTCACCTTTTTCCTCCTTCATATCACTTCATTGTGTCTGCTTTTCTCTCATGTTAAATGCTCACAAAGAGAAATCAAAATCTATAAACTGTCATCCATTTCTTGGAGAAAAAATTAAAATACTTCATCCATTTGAAGTATAGCATAACAAAATAGTTGATAAGGTAATGCTGGCATTAAAATTGTGAACAGAGCTGAGTTCAGTGGTGCACTCCTGTAATCCCAGGGTTTTGGAAGGCTGAAGCAGAAGGATCATGAGTTCAATGCCAGCTTCAGCAAGGGAGAAGTGCCAAGCAAATAAGTAAAACTCATTCTTTAAATAAAATACAGAATATTACTGGGAATTTGGCTCAGGGGTTGAGTAAGCCAATAAGTTCTATAATGACTTGTTATTCAATGACAACTAATTGACCTACTATATTCTGGAACTCAAGATTCAAACACAAATTCCACAGAAGTCATAGAGAAAAGAGCTGGTGTATTATAGATAGTGTGGTTAAGTTATTCCTGCACCCTCTGTCTGACAGGGTCACAGCATGGGTGATGCTGTGGCAGGGCTATACCATCTGGAAACTGAAACTATGGGGAAGGTTAAATGTATTGTTTAAGGTACTCATGATATGGAAAATAGGGTATGCATCAATCAATAATAAAAGTACATGTTGACTAAAATGGCAGGAAAATTCCCAAAAATGAGACTAAAGATACAATTAAGACATGCCTGGAGATGTGATTTGATAACTCTCAGGATACAAACATAGTGTTATTCCTCAAAAAAATTGTGAAGAAAATATTACAAATCTCAAGGTTCTTGAGAAAAACTTAACAATTTACACTAAGCCACACATTCTAAAGCTACAACCTTTGCAACATACATTTCCCCTAATGAAAGAAATCCTATTCTTTCATTAAAGATTACAAATTTGTATAAATTGTTTTATTTTGGACACGTAACAAGAAACTCTTTAAGAAAGCAGTTAAATAAGTCATATTACCTTGGAAATTAAAAATAGAATAATATAAAATTAATATACATATATTTTAGAGGCACTTCAGAATAGTGGGCTTTTAAGTAATAGGCTTTAACTTCTTTAAGGGTTTTATTGGGATGTAGAAACATTGCTGCCTCAGGGAATTACTTATGAGTAGAAATCTCAAGCTGTTTTCTCATCAGATATTTAGAAGTAATAAAGCTTACCAATAATCACAGGTATTCTTTAAATTGTAAAACAATGTATAAAAATAAAGGCCTTTCTAGGGTCAACAGGCACTTCTGAAGGCTGCTCGTAAATTGCAACTATATTCCTGTCTCCTCTTCTTTTACTGAAGCCACCCATCCTTCAGGATCCCTGGATTGACCCCAGCAATAGAGATTTATTTTTTTTTCCTTTAAATTTAATGTAGACTTTGTTGATGGGCTGTATTGATATATATATATATATATATATATATATATATATATATATATATATATATATATACACACACACCTGTTATTTGTGCTCATGTTCTCATAGTACCCTATACCAATGGGGAGAGGTGCATCATAATTTTACCATTATGCTCAAGACAAAATTGCAAATAAGTGTGTTTTTAATTGCTTTTACTCCAGAGTCTTGGATACTGACAAATCTAGAGACCTGGCATTCTCCATCTCTTTTTCATTTTTAACGTTAATACTAGAAACTTTAAATTTTATTTGTGCCTCATTTTTTTTTCAGGAAGTAGAAACATTGCTGCATCAGGGAATTACTTATGAGTAGAAATCTCAAACTGTTTTCTCATAAGACCAGAGAACAGAAGTAGTAAAAAAAATTTTAATTGTGTTTTTATAAAAATATATACATATGTATTCACAAATTGATTTATCCTTATATACAGTGATAAATTTAAATGCACTTCTGTCTGGGCTGGGTCTATGTATTGGGAGAAAACAGTGCCATGATATGATTTCATCCTGAGACACTGTTAGACCAGGACGCAAGAAAAGACCACTGACTCCAATTAAAATCAAATTAAAGCAAGCTTATTATTTCGACCGGCCGGACTGCCTTTTCCTCCCAAAATGGCAGGAACAAGACAGCAGCCCCAGCTTTCCTAGAGCCCAGCTTTCCTACAGCCCAGCTTTATATCCCAGAAAGTTACACAAAAGGGGGGTTACAGATAACAGAACTCTGACAAGCATTACACTAATGGTAGTTTACAATTTTTCCTGGCCCCAACATCAGAATTTATAAGGACCATTAGAGCCTCAGAGAGGGTCGTTGTCTGGCCAGGGAAGGCCAATATTTATGAGGTGTCACTAAAGTTTCAGAGAGGGCTGCTATCTGGTCAGAGAGCCAGGCATGGGTGAGTTCAAGGCACGGGCAGGCATTCCAAGCAGGTTCAGAATTTGCAGTAATTTATAGTAAAGCCGAAATTAGCTTTTCATGGCTTTGTGGTGAGAGGGCTCCCAATTTAATAAAAGATTAGGTTGGGTTTATCAACACTTAATGCAATTCATAGCAAAGTATGAAAAATAAAAAAGATTCCAGGGCTATAAAACATTATTTTATATCAGTTTGTTAAAAATCAACCTCAGGAGAATTAGAGACCCTGTCCCAGGAATATATATATTTAAGAATGTTTCAATCTGTCCATCAATCTATACATCAATCTGTGGTCATTGGGGCTCTGTAGAAAGTACCCATGGGTCTGATTCCCTGTGTTTTTTTTTTTCTATTTTCTTTTTTTTGCTACTGGGGAGTTAACTCCATGTCACATGATGACTGAGCCACATCTCAGCCATATTTTTATTTTATTTAGAGAGAGTGTCTCATTGAATTTCTTAATACCTAACCATTGCTGAAGCTGTTTTTGAACTTGCAATCCTCCTTCCTCAGCCTCTCCAGTTGATGGGATTACAGGCATGCACCACAGCTCATGGTGGATCCCTATTCTTTTATCAGCAACAACAAAAAAAGAGCAGCCAAGAACCTGTCTTTCTGACATTATTTCTTTCTGGATTGGACCCAACTTAGTGTCACTCAAACATTTGGCCTGCTAGGCCTTGTTTGGAGGAAGTGCCTGAAGCCCTTTCCAATCTGTCTCTTAGGTGAGAACTGTCCAATCCGCACACAGCCAGTGACAAGGGGCGGGCTTGAACAATCTTCTGTTTATTTTGTTTCTGGAGCCTGCATTCTTTGAATCCATTTCTATGATTTCAGTCCTCAATCAGGAGCTCCAGGTTTCTGCACTACACAGGAGCTGAAAGAAACTATGGGGGAAAGAAAATAAGCATACTGAAAGCCAGGATATGGTAAGTATGTGTTTGTATGTTGAGACTGGGTATGTAGGCTATTTGAAGCCAGTGGGACTGGCGATGGCAGGAAATTGAATTGGTGGTCAGGGACTCCTTAGAGTTCTCTCCAGAGTCTGGTGGCCAGAAGGTCTCTCTGTGGCAATTCAGTCTTCAGTTTGCTCTGACTAGTCTAGTGGAGCTTAGATCAGCATTTGAGATACCTCTGGCATTCTTTTCCATCATTGTATGGTGTTTTTAGGGCCTTCCTGAATTCCTATGTGGGAATCTGTGTGCCACTAGCCTGGCATGACCCCAGATTGTGTGTTGAAGACTGGGATAATCATCATGAGAGGATCCCCACTCCATTGGCTGTGTTCCTGCATGAGAGAAGCTGTGGTTTTTAAGAATCCCTAGTTTTGCTCCTCCTGAAGGATTTTTTTTTTGATGTTTGTTTGTTACCAGGAATTAATTCTAGAAATATTAATCTACTGATTCACAATCCCAGTCAATTTTTTTTATATTTTTATTTAGAGACAAGGTGACACTGGGTTGCTTAGGGCCTCAGTAGGTTGTAAGGCTAGCTTTGAACTTGCCATTCTCATGCCTCTTGAGCTTTATAAATGTAGGGTTAGCAGTATCTCAAATCCTGAACAGCTATCTGACATTCAGAATTCCAGTTTAGCTATCCTTAGGTCTGAGAATAAATCTCTAAATTTCCAGCTCTCACTTCAAATTCCCAAAACAAGGTTTCCAAAATGACCAGGCTGCTTTATAATGGAGAGCTTTCTCCCACACCCAGAGGCTAATGGATAGATATGTCAATGAGCACCATTAAGGCCTATTTCAAATGTAAAGCACATTGAGGCACACTTGAGGGAATACCTTTAACCAAATTATTTGTCCCTGGGGTGAATCCAGATGGAGGTTACAGGAAGGAGAATGGGATTCAGAAAAAACAGATGTAAACCTAGGTGGTAGCCTAGATGCTTTTTTAAATATTTATTTTAAGTAGATTTTGTCTCATGCTCTATCCAAAACCACACATATACTTCAAAGCTGGCACTGAAAAACCAGCCTCTACCTCAGAGCAAAGCCTGTCCAAGGAAGGGGCATGAACTTTGTCCTTGGAAAGACCCAAAGAGCACTCCTAGGCACACACCCACCCTGCAGAGTTTTTTATCTACAAATAATAGGAGAGAACTGATTCAGTCAGGCTAGGTGAGGACCCATGGCACCCCCTAGCAACCACCAATCAGCATGAGACAGGGAAAATACCTGCAATGCCAGATGACCCACCCAGTACTTTGTGGTGGTTGATAATATGTTGGAAAACCACGTAGTACAGCACATACTCCCTTTGTGATTTAAACCAATCATTTCAAAAAAAATCTCCCTCTTGTACTAACCAATCACCCCTACCCAACTTGTTTGCTGTTGGGTGCAGAGCAGGCTGAACTGGGTTGTCTGCAGGGCAGGCTGAACAGATGTTGTTTGTAAGATAGCCCACGCACTAAACCCCCCCACTATCTGGTTCTTTATCACCTGTTTGCCTCAAGTCTGAACATTCAACCTTGCTCAAGGCTGAGCACTCAACCCCCTTTGGGCCAACAAGACAGCTTGCAGACCCAGAGGCCGCATTAGATTTTGGCTATAAAAACTCCCTCCTGCCACGCCCCCCCCTCTTTCTCTTTATATCTTGCCCTCTCTCTTGCTCTCTCTCTCTCTTGCTCTTTTTATCTTTCTTGCGCATGCTCTCTCTCTGCCTCTTGCTCTCTCCCTCTTTATCTCTTCTCTTTTCTCTCTCTTTCCTTCTTTTTTTTTCTCTTTGTTGCACTGCTGCAATAAAGATCTTTTGGTTGCTCAGAGTGTCGTGGTCACTTTCCTTTCATTTCCAACTGTGAATATGCTAATCATGTTTTAGAGTTTTTTTATTATTTTCCCTCAGTGCGTGATGGTTTGCTAAGAGACGCTATGATGTATGTGAAGTCCTGCTTTCCCCAAAGAGCCTATAAAACTGCTGCAAACCCTGGGCTCGGGGACTCTCAGCATCAACAGTTGCTTTGTGCACATGGACAACTGAGCTAGTGAAAAGGTAAAGTTTCTAAGCTGCAAAGCCTGAGTTAAAATGTAAAGGACCAGACATTGTAAACCTGCTTCTAAACTGCAAAGCATGGGTTAAATTCCTGAGGCAGTTAAGACAAGGCCCTACTGGGAATTTAGTTGATTTATGGCCTCGGATCAAGTAAGCATTCAAGACCCTGTGCTGCTTGTCATGTAGACATTCAGGGTATGAACCAATCAGTTAAAATGTAACCCCCTCCTTAGGAATGACCTATCACTCCAGCTCGCCCTGTTCCCGCCAATGAATGTACTAATCAAGTCTAGGAGTTGTAGTTTGATTTTCCCAAGGAATATGGTGATTTGTTAAAGGAGACTATGATGTATGCAAAGTCCCCACCCTCCCCAAAAAGTGTACTTAAGCATTGTTCAACCCCTGCTCTGGGATTTGGGCTGTTTTCCCTTCCTGAGTGAGCCTAGAGCCTCAGCGCGCTGAATTGGATCGTCAATAAAAATCCCTGTCCTCTTATTGCATGAAGCCAGTGTCTTGTGGTCTCTAACTTGGACATTTCACTGGTCCCTTACACTAGCTCAGAATAAACACCTCTTTGCTGCTTACATCAGTCTGGGTCTCTGGTGGTCTTTTGGAGGTCCAGAATTTGAGCATAACAGCACACCAAAATGGTGTTTTTGTTTGTTTGTTTGTTTTTTGTTTGCTATTATCCCCTCTCCCATGTCGTGGAGTTCTATTTTTTCTTCTTAAATAAATTTTATTATTTTTACTCTTACCTTCCCTGAGTGTCCAAAGATTATAATCTTCAAATTTTATAATACAGGATCCCAGTGAAAATTGGTTAAATGGGAAATTTAGTTTCATCTCAAAACTCCAGTTTCAACATGATTAATTATTTTATTCTCATGTTTAATTTTGAAGGGATGCCTTATTTGTAATTTTTTTCTCCATGAACTGGAGGGCAGATATTGCTTTATCCTTGTGAGTCTTTCACATAAAAAAGAAGAAAAATTAAAAAAGCATGTGACGTTAAAAAGAATGACTCTCTTCTAAATAAAATAGTATAGTTAATGTGTCCTAATTAAGGATTTTTCCCCTTATATTTGAGACCATTTTTTTAAAATGACCTGCAGAATCATTCCGAACATTCCAGCTAACATCTTTGTGGTGGTGTGGAGGAAAAGAGTAATGAGACTAGACTTGTTATAAACTAAAGAAAAGTTTAATCACAACGGCTAGAGTACACAGTAAATTTGAAGGTCAGAAGCCATGTAAATAACCTTGTACACTTTAATAACCTGTTGTTGCTTTTGTTTATGATTGATTAGTTCTTGCTTCCCTGAATGCTGAAATATAACACTAGAGGAGCATGCCTAGGCAAGTGTAGAGTGGAAAGTGGAAGGCTTTATTAAAGGATAGCAGAAAAGTTTTCCTCCCAGGGAAAGAAGGGGACCCAAAAGGTGGAATCTGTTGAAGGGGGTGGTCTTCCCTTTTTTGTAGTTAAAGTCTTCTTTTAGTTCTCTCACATTCATGTCCTTTGTTTCCCTCTATCCTGCAGTATATAATGCTACTGGGAAGGCCAAAAGATGGGAGATAGGTGGGCTGCAGGAGTAATCTGGGCAGCAAGGGCCTGGGGTGGTTTGATCAGCACCTCTCTGTTTGCTGGGAGCTACTTTATTAACAGTTCTTTAGGTTGGGTTCAGGGCCTTGGGAACATTAACACATCGATATCCCCAGCTGTTCTTCTGGTTTCCTTGATCCCATTCTTAATAATGGTTTCCATTTTCTTTATCTTACTCAATATTAGACCCAATTTACCTAACTACAGTAACTACCTATCTTGATCTGGCTTCACTGTTTTACATTAATATTAACCAGTAGCTTAAATAGTTTTTCAATAACTATTTGGATTGAATCAATAGCCCAGGATGGGATTATAAGAATTCCCACCATGGCTGACTGAAAGATTTTTTTCCTATTTTATTAAATACTGTGAGTAAAGCTGCAATGAAAATGGAACTACTCTTATTTCTCTGAGAAATAAGAAATTGTATGGCATTTTAAACCCAGGTTTATTATTATTTTACTTTATTTAGGTACTACAGATTTACTCATGGTCATTTTGTCACTGTGCTATAGCTCAACCTGTTCCCCTTTTTTGAGACAGTGTCTCACTCATTTACTTAGGACCTTGCCAAATTGCTGAGACTGGTCTTGAACTTAAGATCATCTCTTCTTATCCTCCTGAGCCACTAGGAGCACAGGCATATGAAACCTTACTCTGTTACCCAAAATTATTCTTAGTGGAATATATGTCATTTTTGTCATTTTTATCTTAAGCTTTTGAAATACATTAACATTTTTTTAAAAAAATATAGTTATTAATTTTATATTTCTTCAATATTTTTACATGTATATGTATTCTGGAATCCTTGTAATCTTTCATGTATTTGTTTGCTTTTGTTTGGTTTGGTACTAGCAATTAAACCCAGGAAGGCTTTCCACTGAGCAACATCCCCAGTCTTTTTTATGTTTCATTTTGAGACAAGGTTTTACTAAGTTGCTTAGAGGCTTGTTAAGATGCAGAGACTGTGTTTCAAATCACAATTCTAAACCTCTGGGACTACAGGCCTCTGCCACTACATCTTTCTCTCAGATTTTTTTCTAAAGCCAAACTAAGAGCCCTGAGAGGGTGCAGGAAATCTATTGGACTCACGTATTAAATATTCCAGGCAAGTGAAGTAGCCAGTTTAGAAGTGTACTACAAAGATTTGTTGAAATAAACAGTGATTTTTTTTCTAACACATATTCTGAACCACTATATGGTATCATAGTCCATAAAGGTACTAGAAAAACAATGTAAACTCATTAGTTTTCAATCTGTAGATTTGTATACACTCAGTCACCTTTGCTTTCAGAGCTTGGAACTTCAGGACATAGTAACTTAAACAAAATATGTTCAAGTTGAGAAACTCAGAGTACGAGCAAACTCATTTTATGAGCAATTTGTAGTTCTGGCTTTATTACTATGGTGAGCAGGTTTGGGGCTGGGCTCATGAAGTGATAAAATCTCATTCAGGGTACTAGTGGTTTATTGTGTTCCCTTCTGTTACACCCACAATACAAACTAAGGAGAATCTCCTCTGACAGCAATAGCAATTGGGAAAATATGTTTGCAAATGTCTTATTGAAATAAACTTACAGGTTTGGTATTTGGCTATTTCTCTGCCTTTAACCAAGATGATAACCCAGAGCCTTTCATGGTCCCTAGAAATCATCATATTTTCTGTGGCTTAGACCCTTGTGTATCACTTCTTCTACATTTCTGTTTACTTTGGGTGATGCTGGTCATTGGGGATTTGGTCCCAAATGCAGTGCTTTGCTTAAGACAGGACTAATATTCAGTGTACCCCCATTTTTCATTCTGATTGAAGGTAGATATTTTTTAAATTTTTGAATGTATTTAAGTCTCTCTACTCATTTATAACTTGGTCAAAGAGACACTCAGAACATGAGTAACATTTTTATTAACTTATGGAGGGAGAGCCCAGGATTTTAATATTCTGTTTTATTATCAACATCATCCCCCCCACATGTTAACATCTGCCTTTTATTGTGTTTCTAAGTTTGGAACGAAGTACATTCTGCACACACACTCTACTAGTGAACTGTGCTACCAGTCCAGAATTCCAACATCAGATTGAATAATTTCACCATTCATGTCTAATATTAATTTTTATGTGGATGGTTTCATTTAAGCCTTTCTATTGCTCTTAACATTGCCAAAAAATGACATATATATGAATTCTGATTTGGTTAATTTATGATTCATTTGTTTGTATTATTGTCATGTAGTTTCATAATAAACATTAATGTTATATAACAATAGCAACTTTATTTGGTCTTCAAAATTGAAGGTTTAGGGCTATTTTACATAGTTTTTCCTCGATAAATTTCAGAAAAGCAATGTAAACAGACTATAATTTTAATGGAAGAATATTATTCATTAAACTCTAATAAATAGATTTTTTGTAATTATGAGTTTTATTTACACACATAGTGTTTATAATGAAGCATTTTATATCCTCTGTAAATTTTTGTTATCTGATAAGCTGCACATATTATCCTTGAAAGCCTCTATATATGTGTTGTATTACACAAATATTACTTGATATGTTACACAGATATAGCTTGATGTGTTACAGAGATATAACTCCTATACTGGATACATGTTTGTGAGAAACTAATAAGGGGGTGTCCAGCACCTGGAGTGCTGATTTCTTTCCAGTCAGTTTCCAAGTAAAACAGGGCAACATGAAAACTGAAAGTTTCTCTACATTGAACTGACAGTCCTAAAATTAGCCAAGGTGAAGATTTTTGGAGAAGCCAAGTTAAGACTTTTCTGTGAAGAAAGGGGGTACCAATTAAATAAAATTATAAATGTGTCTGATTCCAAGAAAGCAAATTTTTGAACTTTAGTATTTATTTTATTTTGAATGTACCTCTTCTTTACACCTATTTTCCTGGTTTTAACTGCATGGGCTAACATAGCTGTAACCTATGCTATTGAGTAACTATATATTACCAGTGTTAAGAAGCACTATAATTTCTATAGGCTACACTATTGGTTAAGGAATATCATATATATTAAATAAACATTTTACACATACACACATACACACACACACACACACACACACAATAGCAATTTACACTTCTCTAACTCAAAAGAATTTGGTTTTTGTTCTCATCAATAATGTGTAATGTTTTGTGTCTGATTTTAGTTTGTATTTTTCAAATTTATTAAGATGTTGAGAGGTTTTAATTTTTGAACCTTTTTTTCTACTAAAAGTGTCATTTCATTTTTTATTAAATATACTTAATTTTATTTGAGGTCATTAGTTCTCCCACTTTGTCACTTCTCTTTGTAACTTTTAAAAAAATTATTATTTAGTTGTGGCTGTACACAATACCATTATTTTATTTATTGATTGATATGGGGTAGCCTCACATGTGCCAGGTGAGTGATCTACCAGTGATTCACAAACCCAGCCCATCTTTGTACTGTTTAATGAACAAAATTTCTATTTTACTTCATTTTAATGTTGTTTTATGAATTTTTAACATATTTCTGTAACTTTTGAAAATAAATATCTGTCCTGTTTTGTGGTTCTTGAGATTTAAACAAAAGCTAACATTATACTGATTAATGTTCTTAGCCATTTTTTTTAATCTTAACCATTATTTAATTTCATATACAGACATGTTGTCAACAAGTGGCCCAGGTTGACCTTGAAATTTTAATCTTTCTACTTCAGTCTCACAAATAGATGGCATTAAAGGCATGTGCTATGACATTTTCAATATAACTCCCCTTTATTCATGCTGTGGATTAAATACAGGATCACCTTACTAATGAATCACATCTCCAGTATTATTTTATATGTTATTTAGGGACAGAGTCTCACTGAGTTTCTTAGTGACACATTTGGTGAGGCTGGCATTGAACTCCTAATCCTCCTGCCTCAGCCTTCAGAGTTTTGGGATTGCAGGCATGTGCCATCAGACCTAGCATAAATCCTTTGTTATAGTAACTTTTGACAGATACAAATAAGATATTGAATCTAGGGGTGGTATACTCTTAAGGAACAGCCATATACCCAGCCCCAAACAAAGCTTCTCAAACTTTTTTTTTCTTTGAGAGAGAGAGAGAGAGAGAGAGAGAGAGAGAGAGAGAGAGAGAGAGAGAGAATTTTAATATTTTTCATTTTTTGGTGGACACAACATCTTTGTTTGTATGTGGTGCTGAGGATCAAACCCGAGCTACACGCATGCCAGGCCAGTGCGCTACTGCTTGAGCCACATTTCCAGCACCATTTTTTTTTTTTAGTTGTCATTGTTTTGACATCCCGGGTTATTATATAATGATATAAATATCCTGAATGTTAACATCTCTAATATTATTGTATCTGTTTATTTATATAGTTACTTATTATTTGAATGTTTTTCCCCATTATTCAAGCCTTATTTATATTAAGTCTTAATCTTGTTTTATGAATACTTGAAAAAAACACATTATTTCAAACAGTTCAAGGATCTATCACCTGGGCATAACTCCAATTTCCAACTAAAGTGGGCCTTTTGCTCAACTAAAAGCTGTGCCAAAACTTCTCTTTTTTTCCATACACACCTTAAAATAGGAATCCTCTCTCATTTTTGTATGTTTGAGAGCAAACCAACTTCTCAAAGCAGCAGTTAATAAACCTAGATGAGTTTCCATTGACTAACCCACAATACTTTTTAAATTGTTTAAATCCTTGACCCTGAAAGTGTCACTGATAACTTCTTTTATTTATTCTCTGTCTCTCTCTCTCTCTCTCTCTCTCTCTCTCTCTCTCTCTCTCTCTCTCTCTCTCTCATATTACAGATTGAACCCAGAAATGCTTTTCTGCTAAGACACATCTTCAGCTTTTAAAAAAATATTTTATATAGAAAAAGGGTTTTATTGAGTTTCTTAGAGCCTCACTAAGTTGCTAGGGATGGCTGGCTTTAAACTAGTGATTTTACAAACACAGCTTCGGAAGACTCCAGGATTGTAGTCTTGCACCACTGAACACAGCTTTTGATACTCTTTTTAAAATAATCAGTCACAAGTCTAAAAATTGAAATTGCATTTATATGACTTTTTCCTAATGCAGTAAGATATTATCAACTAAAATATTTTAGAAAGAAATTTAATGAATGACTACTATTTTATTCCCAAAGTTTATTTTTTACCTCTTTAGGACTTGGTGAATGGTCTTTTCCTTTGTTTTTAGAGTATAAGTGTTTTCTGTTATCAAATGGGTATAGAGTTATGTTGAAAATTATGATTCTAAACTTATCACCAATCCCCACATTTCTAAGAGTATTGAGGGCAGAAAAAGAATGATATTCATAACTAATGAATCACTTTCAGTAAAAGCATAGTAACAGTGTTCAAGGTGAAATTCAATAAGATGCTTCAGTGGTAAGGTGATGTCACAACTAACATCCTAAGGATTTGGGAAACTCTAAAGCACCATGTAAGACTTGGAATGCAGTCTTTTCTTTGACTTATTCATTTTAACTTCTTGAATTTACACATAGAATTAATTTAACCATGTTATATTTTATTTTTGTTTTAAATAGCTCAAGGAGTCTACATTATTTTTACAGATAACTTCCCTAAACTTACATTTTCACTAAGAGTGTGCAAGCATTTTTTTTTCACATATCCATAGTTTCTTGACCATTTTTTTTGTAATTATATTGTTTATAAAACTATTTCTCTTTTTGCGGAGTAGGAACTGATGATTGAACTCAGGGGCACTCAACCACTTAGCCACACCCCAAGCCCTATTTTGCATTATATTTAGAAACAGGGTCTCACTGAGTTGTTTAGTGCCTCACTTTTTCTGAGGCTGGGCATTTAACTTGAGGTCCTTCTGCCTCAACTTTCCAAATTGCTAGGATTACAGGCATGTGCAACCATTCCTGGTGACAAAAGCTACTCTAAAACCTGTGTTCAGTATACAAGTGTCCACATTTTGACTTGTGCATCAAATCTGTCATGGAGGATTGTAGAGTCCAGTATGTTAAGTAGCCATAGAGAGTGAGTGGGAACTTTTTCTGGGAATTAAAAACTGTGTTTGCTTTCTAACCCTTGCTTAGGATTTTAGAAGCCCATTGAGATTTTTGCCAACCAATGAAAAACCAATACTGTGTGAGCTAGAGGAGACTTGCATATGCTCAGTAAACTTTATTCCCAGAACTTGAGCATCTGGAATGGCTTTCTGTTTGAGGTCCTCCTGCCTAAGCCTTCTACATTTCTTTTGCAGAGTGGGGGGGTAATTAGTTTCTTCCATTGAATAGAAGATGTTAAGAGATTAAAAACTTTTGGTGGAAAAAACAAAATCTTGCTGGGAAAAATTGGCTGTCATGGAATTTTTAAAGGAGAAAGCTGGAGACTGGAGCTCTTTGTGTGCTGAACACCCATAAATGCATAAAATAAATTATTTATGATTTAACTACTCTCTCCTGATCCCAGGGTTTTAAGCACATAGATTCAGTTTCATGAACATAGATAACTATCACATTTTCTGTGTTCTTAGCACTTATAAATGTGAAAATCCTGCTTTAGCACAAACAAAATTAAGATCTAAAGCACAGAAAATTATTTAGAGGTAGGTGACACTTCTCGAGGTGACACTGGCTTTTGGTAATTCTTTTCCAATTACATAGTACATTGCCTAAGGCTGGAATGTCTCAAGTCTACCCTACATTTTTAAAATCATCAAGTGTTTTGTACATATACATTTAACTATGGATTTTCTATTGTATTATGATTCTTTGTCTTTTATTATTTTAAAATAAGTTCTTCTTTTAATTCAGAATTTGGGTGCTGAAAATCATGTATAACATATAACATTCCAAATGAATTTAACAATATTTTCTCTGGTAACTTCTTCCTTAAAAAGTAAAATTTGCTAACATTTTAATGAGGTGATTTTGTAGATTTAGGGGGAATTTCACATCTTGTAAATGATGAGTTTTATCATGTACACAAGTCTTTTATGTTTTTTTGTATACTTTTATTTTTTCAAACTACCTATTTTTAAACATGCATGCATGAAAAATATTACATGTTTATGACATACATAAAATTATGTAATGACTAACATTTATAAAACTGAATATATTATGATAAAAATGGGTTTGGGAAATTATTATTCTCACTCTAATCTCTGTCTTTCTCACCCTATTCTCTTTATATTTTTCTTTATATACATTGCCTTTTCTGCATGTCATGGATTTTATCTGTTTGGACAAATACTGCCATATCATTATATGTTATCATGGTTCAGATATGCAGTAATTTTTATAAGTATATGCTTGTACTGGGAAATGAACATGTATTTTCAATAGCTAGTTTTTTAAAAGAAATAACAACTTTTACTCTCTCATTAGTTCCTAAGAATTTGTTTGCTCCATGTGTTTGCTGACACTATTTAATTTTGTCTCACAGATATGATTTTATTTGAAATTTTCAAATTGAGCTATTTTGTAATTATTGAACACTTATGTTTCCTATTGAAAGGTGGCTATTAAAGTCTATTCCCTTCCTTTTATTAGTACAAGGGATTGAATCCAGAGGCACTTTACCACTAAACAACATTCTACTTTTATTAGTATTATATTTTGATATATGGTTTCATTTAATTGCTTTGGACCTCAATAAATTCCTGAAACTGGGATTGAACTCACAATTCTCATTTCTGAGTATTCCAGGGTGCTGGAAGTATAGAAATATGCCAACATGAATAGGTCTTACCTTCTTCTTTTTTTGGTGGGGGGCCTCTGATTTTGATATTTTCTTCTTTATTTTTATTTACCTTTTGGTACCCACTTTTAAAATCAGGCATGCTTAACTACTGTGCAACATACCCTGCTCTTTTTATTTTAATTTTCCCTCTTTTTCATATTGAGGCATACATTTTGTCCTACATGAGGCAATTAGTTTTTCCCAATTGGTTACTTCAGTTTGTACCCTTTAATGATATGGTATCATAAATATGAATTGCATTTAAATTTTTTTCTGTTTTGTTATAAAGGTATGATTTAACTTTGAAAACAAACAGCCATAAATCTGGCTTTTATTATTATTATTATTTTAAATGATTAAAGAAAAGTGTACTGTACTACTTGCCAACATTTACAGCCCTATCTAAAGTATATTTTGAGTATGCATCTCACTAAGCTGCTTAAGCTGATCTTGATTATGCAATTTTTTATTCCTTTTCTTTCCAAGTATCTAGTTTTATAGTCACCCACCACTAGATACACTGTATGAATCTCTTTGTTGTAAAAACTTTGCATATCTTATATTTTTCTTATATATTAAATTATTATTATTATTATTTTACCATTGAATGCTTTATTAAGTCATACCAGTCAATGATACAATGGAATTTTTTGTTATTCAGGTACTTTATTTTTTATGCAGCTTTCTTTGGAAAGTTTGTCATTTTTTTTCCCTTTATGGTAATTCAGCTTCTGTTTTTTTATCATTATCTAAATGGCCAGAGTTTTTTTTAAGTATTCTGTCTTTAGTTCCACGGGGCTGATTATTCATCTCATTTATGAGATCTATATTGATTGCTATAATGTTAAATCCCATAGTCATATGTGGCACAATGCTTTCATTAATGAGGGACTTTATTTACTCTAATGGCTAAATAATAACCTAGGTATTTAGTAGTCTATAACATCTAGAATTATGTAAGTACTCTGCATCATTAGCAAAATAACAGAACCACCTTATGATACATTTTCCAGAATGCATACACATCATTAAATGAGGCATTATTATACATACCATACACTTTACAAGTATATAATACATAAATAATATAAAATGTTACTTCTGAAATTTGCCAGTGTTCTTTTAATTTTAGTTGTATTCTCATTGTAAAATTTGAATTACTGATACTTTTTATGCTATATTCACTATTAATGTTTAAATATTACTTCTTTGTTAGTATTTTACCTCTATTCTCTACCTATACAAATCTCCTGTCTCAAAATATTGAAATGAATATTTAGCTAATGAGTTCTTAGTTTTATTTTTAATTAATCATTTAATAGTGTAATTTCTTTTTAACCGTAACTTAGATATATTTTTCAGGTTTATTAATATAATTACTGTACTTTTTTGTTGTTGTTCTTGGAATTGAACCCAGGGTCTTGTGCATGTGAGGCAAGCACTCTACCACAATTAAGTGCTAATTACTAACACCCTAATTACTATACCTATTTAAGGTGTATAATTTTAGCCTTTGATATACAAACACATACAAAAAAAAAGCTCAATAATTAATTGATTCATCCATTACCCCAAATATTTTCTAGTACCCTTTTTTAGTCTCACTTATTTTATTCCCCACCACCTTTTGTGAAATTAATTTGATCTTATTTAACAATGCAAGTACATTACCAGCATCAAAATTCTACAGATCAATGAATTATTACAAGTGGAACATACAATGTAACTACTATTTCTATTAAGAAATAGACCTAGATACACTTAAGCACTGAGCCAAATCCTGAGCTCCCATGCACTTTTTATATTTTATTAGAGACTGTGTTTTGCTGAGTTACTTAGAGCCTTGCTAAGTAACAGAGTCAATATTTGTATTTGTGATACTCCTTCTTCATCCTCTCAAGTCACTGGAATTATAGGTGTGTTCCACCATGCCTAGCATATATTATTAAGCTTATGATTGATGCTTGTTTCTCTTAATTTTATAATAATTTATAATTATTTGTAAAAAAATTATAGAGTGTATTTTGAGATGGATAATATTTACATAAACATTTATAGTAGTTGCACACAGTTTAAAATAAAATAAATAGTCTACGGTAATTTTGTATTTTTAATTTTATATTTATTAAACACATATAATATTGACTATAATTAAATTTAAATGATAAGATGGAAATTAAAATTTTTATAGCAACCAGTAAAAATAAAATATAGTGTCACTGAAATTCTAGGAAGAAATAAGCTTAATGGAATAATTATTGGTTTAAAATTATTTATGTTCCCACTCATCCTAAAGGCCCCAAATAAGAAATAACTCAAATGTTGTTGAATGTTGAAATGAATAATTTGTAGTGCATCCATAAAATACAAAAGCAGTCATTAATATAAAGTAACACTTTACTGATGCACACACGCTTATTGGATCTCACATATACTTTATAGTTCAGCAGCCCTATTTAAATTATATTGCATGATGTCAGGATAATTAAAATGATCATTTTATAATCCATTACAGTAAGATCCTTCTGGGAACAAAAAGCTGCTTGTAAAAGAGAATGGTTATTTTGACTGGATGATGTAAATATTCTGTGCTTAAAAGCAGTGAAGATTCTTATTATTTTATTTCTTAAAACTATATAATGTTTATTAGTTGATTATCTCAGGTATTTAGTCTCACTGGTGGAAATCTAACACACTGACACATACAGTGTTGATAAGGTTATTGGCTACTTGCACACTTGTGAATTTATCTGTAACTTTTCTAAGTTTTAGGATTAAAGCTAATATTGTCATGACTTGATCCCTGTGGGAGATACTATTCCATATGTATAATTTATAATAGACCTCAAGGGAGGGTTTAGTGGGTCTGTATACTCCATCAACTGCTGGGTTCTTTTAGAACAGAGTCAATGACTTACATCTCTTTTAATTCTGAGTCTACCTATCTTTAGTCTATCTGTCTCTTTATCTTATCTGTCTGTCTGTGTCTTTTAGTCTGTCAGTAACAACGATTGAACCCAAGGCCTTGTGCATGCTACACAACTACTGCACCACTGAACTACATCCGCAGCCCTTTTGAAGTTTTTACTTTAAGATAGGGTCTCTATAAGTTGCCCAGGCTGTCCTTGAACTTCCCATCTTCCTGCCTCAAACTCCCAAGTTGCTGAGATTGCAAACATGCACCACCATGCCCAGCCATTTGTAGACTATCAATAAAGGAATAATATATAATTAATTGAAAATGCATGTATGGAGCTGGGGGTATAGTTCAGTGGTAAAGCCTTTGCCTAGCTTGTGTAGGCCCTACAATCTTCAGCACCACATAAACAATATGTAAAATAAAGGTATTGTGTCCATCTACAACTAAAAAAAATTAAAGAGAAAATGTATGTAAATACACTTAAAATATTATTTTACATTTAAGTTATTACTTTATCTGAGAGAGAGAGAGAGAGAGAGAGAGAGAGAGAGAGAGAGAGAGAGAGAGAGAGAAATTTTTTTAATATCTATTATTTTAAGTTCTTGGTAGACACAACATCTTTGTTGGTATGTGGTGCTGAGGATCAAACCCTGGCTGCAAGCATGTCAGGCGAGCGCGCTACCGCTTAAGCCACATTCCCAGCCCTGAGTTATTACTTGAAATGATTGTAATGATAATTTCTTTTAACTGCTCTGTGTGTAGTAAAGTAACATAGATATTATGGATTAAAAGACAGTTCACAATGAAAAAAAAAACCTATATAATGTATTTCTATGACACTCAAGACCTATATATATTACCTCAACAAAAAAGTAAATATACAAGGAAAGGGGCTGGCTTATGTTGGGAAATGGGTAGAAGCATAGAAAAAATTAAAAGTCAGTATTTTATCCAGGTATTAAATATAGGTAACTCGTAAAATATTCACTTTATTTGTATACGTTTTACATTTATATAATAAAACATCCACATGGTCATTATTAAGAACTTCTTTGCTTTTGGGGATTGTAGATGAAAAAACTGATTTAGTCTGTCCTGAGCAAGGCTGATTCAAAATGTGCTTAGTTTTGAATAATTTCTGAGTCTCTACATAAATGCTTTATGTGTTTTTATATGTCCATCATATATTAATAGAAATTATAAAAGAAATGTTTGTAAAATAATTATGTATCTCAGAATAATAGCAAGAATTTGCAATTCAGTACAAATGTCAAATTGGTTCACTTTCTATTTTAATATTTAATTATTGTCAGACATTTAACCATGTTCTAACACTTGGACATAACTTTATTTATTTATTTATTTTTGAGAAACAATTTGGTAAATATTTTTTTCAGTACAGAGGACAGTAGAAAGTATTGTTTTACCAATATTTATAATATTTGTTTATATATATATATTTTTTTTTTCGAAATGATACCTTACTATGTTACCAAGCCTATCATTGAAGTTTCAATCCATTCATACCAGACAGTTTATTGTAGGATTATTTGCATGCAACAAAACCCATGTCTTTTTTTTTTTGTAAAGAGAGAGAAAGAGACAGAGAATTTTTTTTTGTAGATGGACACAACATAATGCCTTTATTTTTATGTGGTGCTGAAAATCAAACCTAGGTTGTACCCTTGCTAGGTGAGCACTCTACTGCTGAGCCACAATCTCAGCCCACAAACCATGTTTTAATGCATTTTTTAAATATTTTTTTTCAACTAAATTCTTTGATAAAATGATGTGGTTCATGATAAAGGCACTTAGAACTGTGTCCTGTGCCTGGTGTATTCTCGGTAATTTTTAATTGATTTGAAAAGCAAAACTGACTATCAAATATCAGTGTATGCAAAAGATATCAATAATACAATACTGGCGCTCTGGTTTGGATAACTGCCCCATAATGGTCCATGTATTAGAAGTTTGTTCCAAAGCTTGTTTGATTTAGTGGAAAATTTATAAGAATAAAGTATTTTGGGAATTCTTTAGTTCATTGTAGAGTATGGACTTGAAATAATTTTTTGACACCTGGTGCTTTTTTATGCCATATGCTTCTGCCATAATGTACTCACTCACTTAAAACATAAAACTGTAATACCAAGCACTTATCAACAAGAATCTCCAGAACTTTGATTCAAAATAAGATTTTTCTACTTGTTAGTTAATTATCACAAGTATTTTTCATAGCTAAAACCAAAACAAGACAAACAAACAAACTCAAAAACTGATAAATTGGGTGGCCAAAGTCATGAGCACATATCATATATCTCTTGGAAGCTCATTCATTAAAAGATGTTAATTTAAAGTATTTTTTTTTTTTAGTTACACTACACATGATAGTTTCTTTCCAATCTTTCAAAAACACTGATGCCTGGGTTTTTCTCCAGGGATATGAATTCCACGAATATGGATTACATTGTTTTAATGCAATTTTTTTTAATTAAAAAGCCCTTCAGGTGACCATACCCTTAAGTCAGACCTGGGAACCACTGAATCACAGTTGAAAATTCATTAGCTCATTTGGTTTCCTTGTGTGCTGTGTGGATTTGTCTACTTAAGCCTTTCATGTGTGAGTTTATAGAGAACATATTTGCCATGATGAGGAAAATAAAATTGTTTTCTTAAATCTTCAGGTGTTTAGTCAAACTGCTGCTGGAGGAAGTACTTTTCTCAGTAGATGTATCTTGTTCCCTTGCTTTCATACCAAGAAACTATTTTATGAAAAAAAAATGTCTAGGTTTAGTCTAGGTTATAAATCATAAGTAGAGTACAAACACCAAAGAAAAACATAAACTAAGTTGAAGATATACTGTGTGTTAAGCACATTTGTAAAATTATCTCATGGTGAGAAGTAAAATGAAGCATTTAGCTTTATTTTCAAACATAATCCAAATTGATTAACCCAAATTATACCTTATTAAAAAAATCTTGAGTGTTCTTGAAAGTATTTGAATAGTAAATACTAGTAAATGATATGAAGATTAAAAAATATGCTTCTATAGCAGAGGTGTAATTCTTCAGTTCCTAAATTTATAAAAAAATATATGATTTTTTTTTTATGCTGGGCATTCATCCCAGGGTCTTTTGCATTCAAGCCAAGCATTATATCAATTGAACAATATCAAGAGCCCAAGTTACCAACTTTGATTTTTAGTAGGCAGGGGAAGGAAAGAAAGGGGAGAAGAAGTTCTCCCTTTCTCAGGTGTTGTCTTTGAAGAGGTAACATGCTCATACTAGTGAAAGAATAAAGCTGCTTTTATGTGAACTTCTTCAGACTGTGAAATTCTGAGCCTCTGCATTTACATGCTGGGTATAAAACTCTGAAACTCCCTCAACTAGGGGTTCAGGGGATTAATTGATTACAGCAAAACCTGTGTTCTCTGAACCTGGCTGCAGCCAAATAAAACTGTTTCCTGCTATTTTTTGTGCCTTGCCTCCTTTGTTCCTACAACAGGAGGTGGGTCTTCCTGCCCTCTGAAGTCTTTAGCAACTACTTACTTGAGACTCCACCTCCACCAGCATTCCAAGTGCCTGGGGAAATTCCAATGCCTGTGCAAAGATTTCATCAAATTCCTAGGACCTTATATTCTTATGATACCTAGGGTTCAATTTGTCTTGGCTGACATCTTGTTGGTCCTCTGAGTCCTGTGACTTTTTATGTGAATATAAGGAGACCTAATTTCAGGTTATGGTATAGTTTCTCACAGCTTCTTTTACTTGATTTATTTTTTCTGCCTCTTGCACACCTTCTGCTTTCTGCTTAATTCAGGGCAGCTCCTAAAGAACTGGACTGTGTCCTGCCAATTGGTTCTTTGTTTGGATTTCCAACACACACACACAAACAAACACACACAAGACAGAGGCTCAGACAAACATATGCACACACAGATGCACTCTTATAGATGAACCCAAAAACATAAAAATAAGACACACAAATGCACACACACACAGAAATGGACTGTCTCACAGACACACAAAAGCATAGAAATATAGATATACATACTTGTAGACACTGAAATACTTAGACATACACACATACAAATTGATAGACCCACAGATCCCCATGGACACTCACAACAGGCCTGTGTGTGCAGCAGACTTTATAAGGGTCTGGGAATCTGGAAGAAGTTTTCAATGCAAACAACTTATACATGAATGTTAGGAATCTTCCTTCAAACCTCCCTTAACATTTTTCCCTTTCCACCTTTTATGTTACCTTCCCTTCCCCAATATTCTCCTCCATTTTGTCCATTATCAGAACAATTAAATTCTTTTCAACTCCCTAATTTTAAAGGCTGCTCTGGACTTCCCTTTGCACCTTGCTTTTCTAATGACCTAGCTAAGCTAAGAAACACCTTGTGATTTGGTCTCCTGCACTCACATCAGGTTTTGCAAGGGTAAAAGTGCAGCAGAGAGATTTATTTGCCCACTGATGTAAAATATGTCACACACCCTCACACAGACCTAATATAAAATGCTAGCAGGGAACTCACCACTTGGTTACTACCCTTGTTGATGAAGGGTTTTGTCCTGGTGCTGTTGGAAGTTTCGTTCAACCTCTACAAAACCTTGGAATATTCCCATATTTCTTTTACCCAGTTTCCTCTAATATTGACTCTTAAAAAATTAAATAGGCTGGGCAGGAGGATTACAAACTTAAGGACAGCCTCAGCAAGTAAGCAAGGCCTTAAACAACTTAGAAAGACCCTTTCTCAAGATTAAAAAAAAAAGCTATTGGGATGTCTCTCAGTGGCCAAGCACCCCTGAATTCAATCCTCAATATAAATACATAGTATAATGATCAAAACAAAAACATAAACCTGGGTTCAAAACTATCAACTAACCTATAGACTTTATTTGAATTTCACCAATTTTCACCAAAAGGAAAAAACACCGAACCCAAGGCCTCTCCTCTTGGGGTTGGAGTTTACTTATGACTGGGCCAGGTTATGGATTTTGTAGGGAGATGCCACAGAGGTGAGATGTCCTTATGAAATTATTTGTTGGGAAGGGGAATAGATCAACATGACTGGTAAGGAGTGATGTTAATTTCAATCATTTGATTAATGTGATGCTTCTTGGACTTCTTAATATATATATATATATATATATATATATATATATACACACACACACACACACACACACACACACACACACATACATACTTACAATCTCTACCTTTGTGATTAATAAATATTTTGGGGAAGATACCTTGAGAATATCTTATTTCTCTCCCAATTCTTATTCACTTAGGGGATTTGGCTCAGTGGTAGAACTCTGGCCTGTCATGGGTGAGGCGCTGGGTTGAATTCCCATATTACAGGGAAAAAAATTGCTTTTTCTCACTTAGATTTTGGCATCCATTCATAGATCTTACCCATAACAATTATTATTATGGTCTCCTGAAGGTGATTTTGTTTTTATTTCCCTCATTCTTTCTTTATTTATAAACTGTAATTCTCTTTAAGGAAACAAATCTCTCTTTTTCTATTCTTTTCTTTCTTATTTTTTCTATTCATATGGTCTCATGGTTTTCTATTTAATTCTATCACTTATAATCCAATACTATCATTATTCAGTTGCTCAAACTGTTCCAACTTTGGCTGTTGGGAACTCTTTCAGATTGGTTTCTGTATCCTTTCAATAAGTCCCTATCATATTTACCAAGTTATGCTGCATGCATTACAAATATGTCTCAATTAATCCTCCTGATATATATAATTATAATGTACTATTTAAAAAAAAAAAAATAAGCCCCTACCCCTTATTAAGCAGCTATCTATCTTCTGGCACCACAAAGTATTCCAGGATTATTTTACATTTTCTCTGCTCCAGCTCTGGGAGCAACCATTTCTTCAAGAGCCCTGGTCTCTTTTATATGAGAATAGTATTTTAAAGCCAGATCTGGGTGGAGATCTGTCCTGCTAATTGCTATGGAACAAGAGTTCTAAGTCTTCTTAGTGTTCAGAAATTGGAACTATGTTATATCTATAATGCCTGCATATATGTACATCTATTTTTCTTTGTTTACTTTTTTCTTTCATTATAAATCTTTAGTTCATAATGATACTACTGAAATTTATCACCACAATGTTCATTGTAAAGCCATCTTTTTTCTTTTTTGTTTTTTGTACTTTGGATTGAAGTCAGAGGTACTCTACCATTGGGCTACATCCCCAGCCCTTTTTATTTTAATTTGGGACAGAGTCTCACTAAGTTGCTGGGACTGGCCTCAGACTTTCAATCCTGCTGCCTCAGCTTCCTGAGTAGTTGCAATCACAATCTTGCACTACCACACCCAGCTAATGTCCTCTTTCCTTACTTGTAACTGTGGAATTTGTTTTTCCTTTTCTTTTTTTTAATTGAAAGGCTCTTGCTTACATATTGCTAAATTGTGAAAAAAATTTTCTTGAATATGGATCTCCAACTTTTTTTCTCCCCTAGAAATGGTGAATATAAGAACACTAGATATGTTGCTAGATATTTTCTCTGATATATGGGGGTTACTCAGAGTTGTGTAGGGAGGAAGATCATGGAAGGATTAGATTAATTCTAGATAGGTAAGAGGGGTGGGAGGAAAATGAAGGAGGAAGGAGATTAGCAAGGATGGTGAAATGTGATGGTTATCATTATACAATGATATGGTCGACATCAATATTCAAAATACATGTATGAAGACTTGAATTGGGTGTCAACATACCTTATATACAAAGAGATGAAAAATTGTGGTATATATGTGCATTAAGAATTGTAATGCAGAAATAAATGAGTACATGTATAATGGCATAAATTGATGTGAAAATACTTCATACACATATATGAAACATTGTGCTCTATGTGTTTAATAAGGAGTGTAATGCATTCCACTGTCATTGTGTATTTAAAAATAATAAATACTATATATATATATATATATATATATATATATATATATAAATTAAATAATGACATAAAAACATCTAAAAGAAAGAAATTGTGAGATAGGATGCATGTGGTGCTACACAACTCGTATATCCAGTGGTCTAGAGACTGAGGCAGGGGGATCACAATTGTGAAGCTGACCCCAGCAACTGAGTGAAACCCTGCCTAGATTAAAAAGAAAAAAGTAGGAAATAGTAATTTTAAAAAATTAAATTAAGAAAAAATTTTAAATTTTTAAATTTTTTAAGTAAAATTTTAAAAAGGGCTGAGGATATAGTTCAGTAATAGGACACCCTGGAAATTCCATCCAGAAATAACCATTTCTGGCAATCAGCCACATTTTGTTTGCCATATTGCATACAGTTTGACAAATACTATGAAACACCTTGTCAGTTTTATATCTATGTCACATAAATGTCACATTTCACATACAAGCATATTTTAAAATGACACCTGCAGAATTTGAAAAAAATGCAAATACAGATAAGCACATAAGAGACTGAATGATAAAATTCCTCCTTATAAATATGGCCTCTTTTCTCAGGTTCATCTATGATAACACCCCATCAAAATTTCACCATAATTTCCTTTTCATTGAAGAAGGGACCAAAGCAAACAGTTTGAAAATTTACCATGGTAGAAGAGGAGTGAGATCAAGGGTCCCAGTTTATCCCTAGAAGGAATTTTCCAGCATGATCTGCAAACTGTGGTTGCTAGCAGTTGAGCTCCTCTCTAGCCAGTCCCTGAGGGCAGAAAGGACAAATGCAGTCCATCCAGCAGCCCTGCCTGAGCCCTCTCCCCCCTATCTCAGTAATAACTCCAGGTCTAACCAGTTCTTTCTAGAAGGAGTATGTCCAGGTACTCAGAGTCCCAACATTTTTCTCCATTCATGGACTCCATCCTAACCCACCAAGCTTTGGAAGCAATGGCAACTGTGCATGTGCAAATCTCCCTGCATCACAAAGGAGGGTCTTCACATTGGTGTGTAAGTATTTCCCTGGGCTACAATCCCCACAAGGAGTGAAGCAAAAGGGGTCAAAACCACAACTCCCTGTTTTTTTCTAGAATAGGCTCACACCACCTACTTGCAGTGAGCACAGGCAGCCTGGGTTCTAACCAATTGCATCAGGAATTCAGTCACCAGCCAAGTAGGAGACCTTTTTCAGCCTGAGCCTAACTGTGGGAAAGGCTCCTTTCTACCAAACAGGTGAAGGAACTAGTCCTCCAATGACATGGATATGGAGAAAGACCCGCTCACACGGGGCTAGAATATAAGCTTAGTTCAGCCACTTTTAAAAATAGCATGGAGTTCTTTAAAAGCTAACAGAGTAAGGACCACTCTGGAGGCATTTCCAAAGGAACTTGAAACAGTGTGTTAATAAATGGCTGCATGCCCATCGCTGTTCCAGGATCCACAGGAGCCAGGACGAGGGAACATCTGAAGTGGCTTCTGGATAAGGAGACTCTTCCCAGCTGCAGGGCAGTTACCTAATCCCCTGAGAAACTACTTCCCCAAAATATACCTGCTCATAGGTCAACAGGTGGATGATATTCACTACATGCTCAAGAGACCTCAGATGAACCAGGTGTGGGATGCTCATGTCAGGCAGAGCCAAAACAGGACCAGGAAAATCTCAGATGGCATGAGAACCCCTAGGACATGCAGTCCACAGTGGGGACACTCAGCCCAAAGATATTCTGACAGTGTCTGGCCTGGGAAATAAAGGGAGAATACACATGCACACACACATGTGCACACATATTTTTACTGGAAATGGGGACAGGGGACTTGAATTTTAGGAATTCATTGATATATGTGTACAGGTTTCATCTGGGAGACGGGTTCTGGATCTGACATTTTCCTTCCCTTACATTTAGAACATTCAGGGGGAACCAGGCAACAGGGCACACACCTGTGATGCCAGCCAGTCAGGAGGCTGAGGCCCAAGTTCAAGGCCAGTGTCAGCCTCTGTCTCAAGATAAATGATAAAAAGTAGGAGGGATGTAGCTCAGTGGAAAAAGACCTCTTTTTTCAATACACTATGCCCTCCTGCCCCCCCAAAAGAAAGAAAAGCTCAGGGGGGAAGAAAACCCTGAGACCCATGCAAATCCCAGCCCCCTTGGATAGAAAAAGGGCCCACGGACTGGTGATTCTCATGGTCATGACACTCTGAAATCCACCACAGAAGAAATTCAGGGAAGAGACTTGAGCTGCCAATTTGTACAGGAAATGCCCATGTGTTCCATAATAAGAATAAAAAGAATCCAACATCTTTAGAAACCTGAGAAATGTGAAATAAAACCCTACCAGAGAGAAAATGTAATAGTATCAATGAAGATAGGAAACAAAAGAATTCTATTAAACTCAAGAAGTTTAAGTGCTTCTTAACTATTTGTGGAAACTGTTTTGCTATTAAAGACTCATGATAGACCCCCGCCACAGGGACTTGCTGCAATCAGTTCATATGACCAGGATAATACATTAATAGTCATGGGATATTCAGCTTAAAAATAGTATAAAATACCATGGGAAAGTTCTACACGGGTGCCATATGCAGGTTGTATTATGTATAACTCTGATGCACTAATAAACAATCCAGCATGCTTTACTCTTAATGGAAACATCCAGTCCTAAAATTCATCCACAAAGTTAAATATTTGTAAACTTAACCAAGAAACTTTTTAATTATAAGAGAAAAAAAGTTATTACCTAACATGTACATTGTGAAGCTGTACTGTTACAATTATCTTCAAGGAATACGACCTCAATAAAGTCCACCCATGAACCCACGTGGATGTGAAAATCCTATACTTAATTGCAACGGAAAAGTCATTATAAATCAAACCCTAACCAGGCCAATCTCAGCAACGTAGCTAGACCCGCGGTCAGAATAAAAACTAAAAACTACCAGGGACATGGCTGAGTGGTAAGGCACCCTTCTGTTAACTACAAAACAAAAAAACAAACTCCACAAAACTAGCTCAGGAGTAAGCGAGGTCCATGTTCACTCCAGCTCCCCTCCTGCAGGAAAACGGTGTTTGGAGATTGGATTTTTTTTTTTTTTTTTTTTGGTACCTGGCATTGAACTCAGAAGCCCTCAACCCTGAGCCCCATCCCCAGCCCTATTTTGCATTTTATTTAGAGGCAGGGTCTCCCTGAGTCTGTAAGTGCCTCACCCACTTGCCAATGTTGGCCTTGACCTCGCAGTCCTCCCGCATCATCCCCCTACCCCGAGCCACTGGGATGACAGGTGTGCACCATCCCCTGGCTTGAAGTTGGTTATTTTCTGGTCCCACCTGTTAATCACCACAGCTGGGGAAGACGCCAGGCTGCCCCGCTCACCTGCCACTTAGGACTGGAGCAGGGGCTGAGGCTGCCCCAGGGGATGGGGAGGCTGGAGGGGTCTCCGCCACTGTCAACGCTCTCCACCTCTCTGGCCAAGGGGACTGAGGGGCGCTGTCCCCAATGGGCTCGGGCCTGTGGACGCAGAGAGCCCCCGAGTCGGGTTGGGCAGCTCGGGTTCCTGCCACAGTGGGTCCCACCTGATGGCTTCCCTGCCCAGGCTCCCTCTGGAGCTTCCCTGTTCAGGCACCAGGTGCCACTTCACACTCACCAAATCCTGGTGCCCAGCAGCCAAGCCTGCCCTGGGGAGCTTCAGTCCCTGCATGGCAGGCCCACGCGGGATCCCTGGCACGGAGTGAAGCCTGGATTCCAACTGCAGGAATCCTAGAAGCACTGACTGCTGAGAAATCAATCCCACCCCGAGCGCGGAGGCCCGCCCCCTGGCTGCTGGCTGCGCTCAGGATTGGACAGCGCTCAGCATGCCCACTCATGATTGGACAGGGCATCAGTCAGTCTCCGCTCTTTCCATCCTGAGCCCAGCAAGCCTTCTTTTTGAGTAACGGTGGGTGATATCCTCTTCAGGCAAGAAGGAGGCCAGAATGGCAGGGTTTGAGTGCAGCTTTTTTTTCCTTTCCTTTTGGGGTCTGGGCATTGGGTTAGAGTTGGGGTGACCAGAATTCTAAGTTCTGTTGGGTTTTGATGTTAGGAAATTGAAGTCATTTCTTGAAAGTTTCACCACCTGGGCCTCCTCCTATAATAAGACCACCCAGAGCGTCTTCAGGAGGATGACTTGTCCTCTGTTCATCTGTGCAAAATTCTCCAAGCAGAACTGGCCTTTCACCCCGTGGGAAATGTCCAGGGCATCACGGCCATCACTGGTGGAGGCTCACGAGGGGGGGGGGAGGCAGAGGGGGCCTGGCAGGCTCCCTGGAGGAGGTTCCCACCGGGTTGGCAGTATGAGAGCTGATGTTCCTCCAGCTGAGTTGAATCTGTTTCTGGAGCCCACATTGAGCTGGAGGCAGAATAAGGAGATCAGCACAGAAGAGACCCCCAGAGCGCAGAACTGGGTAAACCCCAGCTACACCAGGGCTCCCTCTCCCTCTGGCCACTGGGGGTTGAATTCTGAAGCCTCGACCTCTGAGCCCCTTCCCCAGCCCTAGCTTGAAGTTCAGAGACAGGGTCTCATTGAGTTACTTAACACCTTGCTTTTGCTGAAGCTGGCTTTCAATTAGCCATCCTCCTGCCTCAGCCTCCCTAGACACTGCAATGACAGGCGTGTGACACTTTTTTTTCTTTTTTTCTTTTTGAGAGAAATACCTGCAGTGGCCACAGTATAACAGCCTTGCATTGATCAAGGCCACCCTGGGTGCTCTCCCTGGTTCCCACCAGTCCCCTGGATCCCAGGCAATGGAATCTTGCCTCCTCCAAAAACCAGAGACACCCTGCCCAGGTGTGCATTTTTATATCAGGTGAATACTCTGCACTTGACAAAAAAAAAAAAAAAAAAAAAGGAGAAGAAAAGAAAAAAGACAGACCCTACCTGCTTGTCTTGATGCAAACAAAGCCAATGCGTTTCCAAAGCGAGCTCTGGTCTTGTACCCACCAATTCTGTGGTGCAAAAAGTCACATATTACAGAGAAAACTTCACGTTAAGGGGGGCTTCAGGGTCTATTAATAAAAAACAATTTGGGTTTGATTGGGAGTCCAGGAAAGCCAAATACAGGTTTTCATAATTTGATTAAGAACTCCATAGATTCGAATGCACCCTGCTCCTCTCTTCCGTAATTAATCATGGAGGCCTCGAGGTTACCTGCTCCCTGGGACCCCAGCTCCTGCAGATAAAAGCCGGGGGGGTTCCTTTGTTCTCCATGCATCACCCTGAACCTCCACCTTCCCTTCAGACTTCAACACTTTGGCAGCATCCAATGGGGGAGCGATTTAGAAAATTCTGTATTGTACCTAAAGACATTTCCTCATCCGAGTGTGATCCTATAAATTTGGTCCTATGGCCTGTTTAGTATGTTTTATGTTTTTCTATTTTGTTTGTTTTTCTTAGTTATATATGATCATAGAGTTCATTTTGGTAAAATTATCCAAGCATAAAATATACCTTATTTTTCTTAGAACCCCATTCATGTGGGTGAGCATGATTGTTACTGTATTCTGGATAAATGCCATTTTGACTTGAGTGAAAGGGAATCTCAGTGCAGTTTTAACTTGCATTTCACTAATTACTAGATACATTGCCATTTCATTATTTATTTTTTAAAATATATTTTCTAGTTGGAGTTGGACCCAATACCTTTAATCTATCCATTTATTTTTCTGTGGTGCTGAGGATGGAACCCAGTACCTTGCACATGCTAGGTGAGCTCTCTATTTCTGAGCCAGAGGCCCAGTCCCCATTTTCAGTATTTTTTACTTTTGTTTCTCAGTAACAGCAGACTAGGTATTTGGGGAACCAGTTTTGCTGCATTTGTGAATTGCGAACATTTCTCTTTAAGAAAGACTGAGAAGGTCAAGGCACATGCCCAGGATTCCAGGAATGAGCAGTACACAGTTGTCTTTCAAAGGATTAGGAGAAGCTAATGTGGGTGAGAAAAGAGAAAGAGCTGGGGACACCTTTGGGCCAGAAACTCTTCTCCCCCCATGAGGGAAATTATTCTTGCTGTTAGTTTTCTTATCCCAAATGAGAGATATTCCTAAGCTACCAGTGCCACTAGATATAATTCCCTGGATAGAGCTCAGATTTGTCTTTAGAGGCAAGGAAAAGCGACTAACCAACTCAGTGGTTCCAATACCAACAACCTAGACCTTGGGCTCCTTGGGGACAAAACCCTAGGGTTTACCAATAATTAACAATCCAACAGCACCCGCCACTTAATTAATGGGGGATGGAGAATTGGATAAGTGGGTGTGGGGGTCTGTGGGTGGCCAGCTGCAGGAGCTTGCCTCTGGATGCATTCCTTGCATCTGGGAGGTTTTTCAACACCAATGAGATAAACAAAGTTGCGAGAAAACTGGCAAAACCCTCTGCAATATTCTAGCCAGGAAAATTCATAAGCACTTTAAAAGCATCTTAATGTTTACCCTCAGTCTAATGTGCCTCAATCCGAATGAAACCATTTGAAAAGAGTTGTCAACATGAAAAGTTTCTGAAATCTGCTGGTTTGTGGATCACTGCAAATCCATATGAGTCCATGGCTAAATACATAAGTAAAAATAGAAATCTAATAATGAGCATTCTCTTAAGACTTTCATCCTGAAAACACTGCCCTATTTGCTTTGATAACTAAATTATCATTTAATTGTTCCTCAAGCAACACTTGAGGTTCATAAAGAACTGTGGAACATTTCTGGTTGGGACAGAAATGTTGCCATACCAAAAAGAAAGTTACTGTGAACCTCAAAGGAGAAGGTTCATAAATAACCAGAATGCAGGAATGCCCACAAAACTTGAAATTAAAAACAAGGGACTGGGGTTGTGGCTCAGTGAGAGAGCACCTGCCTAGCACCTGTGAGGCACTGAGTTCGATCCTTGGCACCACAGAAAAAAGAAATATATAAAATGAAGGTATCCTGTCCAAATAAAAACTATTTTAAAAAAAAAGATCAGATCTAAAATAAAAAAGAAAAGCAACTCCCTGCAATGGACCATTTCTCCTAGACCAGCTTCCTGGACCCCCCATATACTAGCATGATATGAGCAAGTTAGAAAAATGGGTGAGAAATTACAGAACTATGCTCTGGCCCCATCTCTAGTCCAGCCCCACTTAAATGTCCCTCTCCAAAAAGCAACACCTCAGACCAAGTATTTTCTGTCTCTCCCTTTAGAACTTTTTCACATTTTTCCTTTCTTTCTTCTTGTGGTGCTGGGGATTCAACCTAGGACCTTGTGCATGCAGGGCAAGCACACTACCAACCTCACTGAATCCCTGGTCCCTCACGTTCTTTCCTGAATGTGCATCTGTTTTCTAAATAGGTCTGTTTATGCACCTGACAATGATGAAGTTGTTTTCTGCTTTGAAAACCAAAAAACCTACTTTTTCTGAGCTGATGTCTCTCTCTCTCCCTGAAATCCCTTCCCATTACACAACCTCACACAGCAAAAGTCAGACTTGAGCTTTGTAATTGTGTGGGGTTTTTTATTGTTTGGGTTCTGATATCACATATATCACTGGAAGGAGGTAACTAGCAGCCATGCACTTTTTTTTAATAAGCAAAAAACAAGGTTTGGTAGCACATGTCGTTAAGGCCAGGAATTTGGAAGGCTGCGTCAGGAGGATATCAAGTCAGAGGCCACAGTTGGCCTCTTAGCAAGACCCTGCCTCAAAATAAAATATTCGAAGTTCTGACACTGGTGAGTCTTCATGAACAATGAAGGGTCAGAATTTCTGTTTCCACAGTCTCCCCTTAGAATGTTGTGTGTAGCTATGTGACTGTTACCTTTCAACAAGACCTAGAGCTGTTGCTGGTGTCCACCTGTATTAATAAATAGATCAAATGAAGTGAGTAAATAAGTAAAGCAATAAAAAATCTGACATTGTTGCTTGTTGTGATCCAAGAGATACAAAGGTTATGTTGTGTTTCTTGGATCTTGTTTTCTTTCAAGAGTGAATTTTCGATAATACAAAAAATGTAATCAAAGTAGAGTAAAGTTTATTGGCCCAGAAATCACTATCAAGAAGGGGGGAGGAAAACAGTGAGTCTCTCTGACATCTCTAGGCCTCACACCCATTTGATCCTCAAGTTTATAGGAGATGCTGTGGGTGATTCCAGAGGCCTGCCCATTGACCAATTCCTACTCTTAAGTGGCAGTAGGATGACATCATGTTTGTAGGTTCCTACTCCACATGGTCTTGTCCAGAGATACCAAAGCAATACCCGTGTGTGTGTGTGTGTGTGTGTGTGTGTGTGTGTGTCTTTGTGAATTTTACTATAATACAAATTTTATTATGGCAGCTATTATGAAGACAAACAACAAGTGTTGGCGAGGATGTGGGGAAAATGGTACACTCATACACTGCTGGTAGGACTACAAATTGGTGCAGTCAGTATAGAAAGCAGTATGAAGATTCTTTGGAAATCTGAGAATGGAACCACCATTTCACACAGCTATCCTGTGGAGCCAACCTAGATGTTCTTCAGTGGATGAATGGATAAAAAAATATGCATTATATATATACAATGGAATTTTATTCAGCAATAAAAGAATAAAATCATGTGAGTTTGTGGGAGATTATGGTCTTTTTCTTTTGGTTTCTGACTTTTAGGGAACAGAGTTTTTCTGAGATTCTCACCAGTATCTTTGCCTTTGTCAAATGGTTATTGCAACTTACTTCTGTTTCTTGCTGTCTAACTTTTGTGGTTTTCCAATATGAGGAATGAGTTAGTAGTGGATTTTAAGTAGATATTTTAAATGTAGGAGTTCACTAATTACTATTAGAAGCAACAGATGAGCTCAGAACAGTAATAAAATTTAATATCATCAGTTATTTATGTGCATAAGAAAATAAGTAGTAAACATAAAATTAAAAACAGTTCTACTAACCATAATATCAAAAGGAAAATACTTGGAAATTTTTCAAGAAATGTGAACACTTTAAATTTTAACATGGCTTGTTTTTAGAAAATATAACATTATCCCTAAGCCACCTTCTTTTTTGTGGTGACCTTAAGTCATAGAAAAATGATAGCAATTAAAAACTTTCCCCTGTGATCCTGAGTACAGGACTTAGATATGGTCTACCAGTGAGCTCTATCATCATTCCATTCTTATTTTTCTTTGAGATATTGTTTTGCCAAGTTAGTGAGGCTAGACTCAAAGTTGTGACCCTCAAGGCTTGACTTCCAGGGCACCTGGGGTTACATGCATGTGCCATCACAACCCTGGTAGGAATTAGTCTTTTTTGTTTTCTTTAGTTGTGGTTGACAGCGTACCTTATTTTATATATTTATTTTTATGTGGTGCTGAGGATTGAACCCAGTGCCTCACATGTGTTAGGCAGGTGCTCTAACCCTGACCCCAGACCCAGGGATTAAATTTGTGACTTTAATATTATAGGTGGGCTTAGGATAATATCTACGTTTGCAAACTTGTATAATGTCCCCATTTTGTGAGTAGAAGTTAGAGGCCACAATGAGAGAAAATGTCTATTTTTATCTTTGGAAGAGGAACATCAACTGTGGATTCACCTGCAACTTACTATTTGAGGATTTCCCAGATATTAAAAATATAAGCAAAAGAGACAGGAGATAAAGGCTCTGAGGAAGGGGGACTAAGTATTTCAAATTATGAGGCATCAGACTGAGAAAAACAATGCTAAGGTAGCTGGGTATGGAAAATACGGTCCCTCACATTTAACTGTAGGATCAGGATCCCAGAAGATATATAAGAAAACAAACAATTTACTGGGTACATTTTAAAAAGATGATCATGGATAGGACTTGGTAGGAAGTAATCAATATCACACCTCCCCACACGCCCACACACATTACTTAGCTTTTACCTCTTCTCCATTTTAGCAGTCAAGTCAACATCTACTCCTCAAGGTGCATTGTTGCATGAAGAGAAAGGACTGAGCCACAGTTCCCTGGAGATCACAATGGGCACATCTTTGCCTAGCTTATGGCAGAAACTAGCAAAGGAATGGCAGAGTTCAGGAACATCTCTGTCTCCTTTCTCTCACAAACAAATAACTAGAGATTTCAATTATGAATAGATGGATGAAGTGAACTTTGGAGTATTGGGCCAAATATTTGGAACACTGAAAATATAAATGTTCACCAGCCTAATGTCTTATTTCTTTTTTATCTTTGATTTTCTTTTTAATGCTTTGGATTGAGCCCAGGGGTACTCAACCCCTCAGCAACATTCCTGATCTTTTTTTGTAATTTAGTTAGAGACAGGTTTTTGCTTAGTCCTTTCCCAAGTTTCTGAGGCTGGCTTTGTATAGCCTCCAGAGACACTGGGATTGCAGTCATGCACCACCACACCTTGCTAATGTTTTATTTCATTTTTTACACAAGAGTAGTTTTTCATGTAATATAACCTACTGAATGCTCTCAAAATATTACACTTTGTGAAAGACTCAAAGAGATAGCTTATTAACTTTATATTAACAAACTTAAAGAATATGATTTTTCTTATGCCTTGGCTTCTTTTCATTTGATAAAATCAGGTTAGGACATAGTTTTCTAGTTTCTTTATTCTCTTTTTTTTGGGGGGGGTATACTAGGGATAGGTCCCAGTATCATTCTACCACAAAGCCACTGCCCCAGTCATGTTTAATTTTTTTTTTAGAAACAGGGTCTCACTGAGTTGTTTAGGTCCCTATTAACTCACTGAGTCTGTCTTTGAACTCGTGAGTTTTCTGCCTCAGCCTCCCAAGCCATTGGGATTGCAGGTATATGCCCCCACTCCCAGTTTCTTTATTCTTTTGTAGTTGTTGCTTTCTTTTGTTACATAAATTCAAGTTGAATAACAGTATGTTTAACAATACAGATATAGAGAAAAGCCAGTGATGTAGGTAAGCAATTGAACATATCCACCAGAAAGTATATTATATATTCACCATGGTGTATTACTCAGCCATCAATACAAACTCCTCTAATGGTCACCAAAATAGATGAAATTGGATGATGCCATGCTAAGTGAAGACATACACAATAGTTTCACATCTCATATGTTAACTAATATAATATCATGTGCAAGTACAATAGTGATTAGTATGGCTGAGGAGTGTGTGTGGGGCACCAAGGGCAGAAGACGATGTTTGGATATTATGAATACATGCATATGCATATATATAAACATCCCACTGAATCCCATAAGTATGTGCAATTGCTATGTGATGATAAAACACATCATCTCTCATAATTATCAAATTCTACACTAAGAACACAATCCTGCTGTCTTTTGGAATTCCAGTACATGATGTGATATTATTGTTGATGCTCCCTGATAAAAACCAGGCTCTCCCTACACATCCATTCTATTTTCTTCCAGGCTCTGAACATAGAGTATACAATATATTTTTGCATCTGAATCATCTCACGTTTCCTAAAGTCCTTAAGCTTGTCTGTGTTATTGGAGAATATTCTTTTGTTTCTGGGGTTTCAGCCCAGGGTTGCCTTACCAGTGACAGAGATCCACCATCATTTTCTTTTTCAGTTTTAAGACAGAATGTGGAAGATCTCTGCAGGTGTCTGTGAGTGTGCTTCCAGAAGGCTGATTCAGAAAGCATGGGGGATACCTGTAATGAACATATATATTGGTGTTCAATAAGTTTGATTTGGAAAAAAGAAAGAGAAGCAGTCACTTGCTTATGCTCCAAGCTTCTTGAAGTCCCCTTTGTGGTCTTCCACCATTGGCTCTACTTGGGTCTTTTTAAAAAAATTTCTTTGTTTTAATTAGTTATCCATGACAGTATAATGCATTTATATACTTTGAAATATCATACATAGATGGGATATAATTTCTCATTTTTCTGAGTAAACATATTGTAGAATCACATGGGTCATACAGTCACATACATACATAAAGGACTAATGTTTGTTTCATTCTCTTTCTTATTCGCACACCCCCTGCCTTCCCCTCCTTTCACTTTGCTCTACCTAATAGAAGTTAATGCTGTTTTTTTCTTTTGCATTACAATTCTTAATACACATATAAATCACAATTTTGTATCTTTTTTATGTAACATATGTTGACACCCAATTCAAGTCTTCATACATTTACTTTGGATGATGTTGTCCATTACATTCTACCATCCTTGCTAATCCCTGTCCCCTTCCCTTTTCCTCCCACCCCTCTGCCTTATCTAGAATTCATCTATTCCTCCTATGCTCCCCCTGCATACTCCACTATGAGTAAACCCCCTTATGTCAGGGAAATATTCAGCATTTGTTTTTAGAGGGGGGGCATTGGTAACTTCACTAATCATTATCTTCTCCAACTTCATTCATTTACATGCAAATGCCACATTTTATTCTTTTATTGCTGAGTAAAATTTCATTGTGTATATATATGCAACAATTTTTATCTATTCATCCACTGAAGGGATTCTGTGTTGGATCCATAGTTTAGCTATTCTGAGTTGTGGTGCCATAAACATTGATCTGGCTGTGTCCCTGTAGTATGTTGTTTTTAAACCTTTGTGCTTAGACTGAGGAGAGGGATAGGTGGGTCAAATTGAGGTTCCATTCCTATATCTCCAAGGATTCTCCATTCTACTTTTCAAATTGGCTGCACCAATTTGCAGTCCCACCAGTAATGTATGAGTGTACCTTTTCTCCACATCCTCACCAACACTTATTGTTGTTTCTTTTCATAATTGCTGCCATTCTGATGGAGTTAGATGAAATCTTAGAGTAGTTTTGATTTGCATTTCTCTAATTCCTAGAGATGATGAGCATTTTTCATATATTTATTGATTGTATATTCTCTCCTGAGAAGTATCTGTTCAGGTCCTTAGCCCCCACTTGTTGACCAGGTTATTTGTTTTTTCATCTACCAGGATCATTTAAGTCCTCTATCCACGACCACAGCTGCTTCATTTGCTTCCTTATATTGTGAAGCTTCCAGCTCCTTGGACTGACCTGTTACCAGTTTCCCAGTGTTGCCATCCTGTAGGCAAACATTTGGTGATTATTCCTCTCATGATTATGTGAGTAAATTTAATAAGCTTCCATCTGTATACACATGTACATTTTGTGTGTATTCTATTTTTCTGAAGAATCCTAAATATACAGGAATATTCTCAAGGTCTAGGTCATATTGCATCTCTAGTTATAATTTTTTTTAAAAAACCCCTTATAGTTTTTGAATGTCTATTCAAATTTATATTCCTGGCAAGGATTTCCAAATGTTTCCTTTTCTGCATATCCACTGCAGTATGTGTTACCTACCAACATTTTGAGGATTTAGTCCACAAGTGTGTGGTTATATCTAATTGTGATATAACCTAACCTGAAAGCATAAAAATTCCAGAAAAAAAAGAGAAAATTTTTTTTGCCATTGGCGTTGGCAATGGTTTAGATAGAATATGCTGAGACTGGGCAAGGAATAACAGCTGAGACTATATAAAGCTAAAAATGCTTCTATACAGCAATGGAATCAATCAATGAAATGTAAAAGTAGACTGGGTTAAAGAAAACCGATTCTAGCCCCATGTCTAAAAAAGTTCAACATCCAAAATATAAAAAACTTACACAACTCACCAAAATTTAATATAAACCCCTCATAACCTATTTAAATATGGTGAACTACTTAGATTCTGCCCTGAAAATTAAACAAGAGTGTAAAGACATATGAAAGTTACTCAAGATTACGTATTAGGCTACATAAAATGATAATTTAGCTTTTCTGCTTTCTTTGTCTCACAGGATTATGGGTGCACACTCTTCATCATTCACGGAGCATCTTGAGATCAATTAGCAAAATGCCAGGTTCTCATTTACCCACATTATGCTTCCTAATTATTCCATCTTAATTGACAAGAAAATCTCGAGCTGGAAAACAACAAAATATAGATAAATTGCTAGATAATCATCAACTTTGAAAATTACTTCAGAAATCAATACATTAGTAGATCCAGATGTGAAGAAATATAAAATAGACCTACAAATCAACATTTAACTTTACAACTGCTGAAAAAATACTTGAAGTTATGCTGATATGGGAGCACATGCCACTAGTCTTCACTACCTCAATGCCACGGCAGGAGAAAGATTTAGGCTAAGGAATTTGAGGCCAACCTGGCAAAAACTCAGCTCTAAAACCTGACCAACCAAAAAAACAAACAGTAATCACATTTTTAAAAAGGAGCCTTCACGGGTGATTTCTATGAAACATGTAATAAGGATCAGTAACAATAATTCATGATCACGTCTAAATGTAGAAGAAGAAAATTGACTAATTCTTTCTGTAAGGCCAGAAATATTCACTAACACAGCATAAGTATGGAAATTGCAGACCATGTATATGTATTCTATATATGTCAGTTAAGTTATTTATTGTGTTATTGAGCTCTATACTTTTTTTACTCAACTTTTGTTTGGAAGATCTCTCCAGTGGTGAGATTTGTGTTAAAGTCATCCCAGATCATGTTGTGGTCAATTTCACTCTTGAACTTGAGAAGAGTTTGTTTGAAAATAGGTGTGCCATTGTTTGGGGCATATATAATTATTATTGTTATGCCTTGTTGGCGTATGGTTCCCTTGAGCAGTATGAGATGTTCTTCTTTATCTATTTTGATTAACTTTGGCTTGAAGTCTACTTTATTTAATATAAGTATGGAGACCCCTGCTTGCTTTCAAAGTTTATGTCAGTGGTATCTTTTTTTCCAATCTTTCACCTTCAGTCTGTCTTTTCCTGAGTCTCCTGGAGGCAGAATATTGTTGGATTTTTTTAAATCCAGGCTACTAGCCTATGTCTTTTTCTGGTGTGTTAAGCCACTAACATTTAAGGTTACTATTGAGACATGGTTTGTATTACCAGCCTCCTTGTTTATTTTTGCTACTTGACTTGAAGTGTTAATTATTGTTTAATTTTTAATTGGTATCTACATATAAAATTCAACATTTTAATTGAATATATGTAGTGTTCAAATTAGTGCAATTTCTACCTTCTAAAATATCATTTTGATGTTTGAAATGTGTGAACTCTTTTTAGAATGTTCACAGTCTAATAATTACTTATACAGTTCAAACTAAGTGCTATAAAACCTAAGAGTTACTTTTCCCTCTAAACTGCTTTTTGGTACTCCTTGCCAACTGTTCTCTTATAACAGATATAAAAAACTGTTCTCTTTTGTGGTTTTTTGTGATCAACTTTCTCAGCTTCAACATATGAGTGCAAACATACAGGATTTGTGAAATATGAAAATCACTAGAAAAAGACAGTCTCCCATGGTAAATCCAGAAAAAAGAATATAAATTTAAAAATTGTAGACTATAATCCCAGTGCTTTGTAAGGCTAAGACAGGAGGATACTGAGTTCAAATCCAGCAACAGCAAGGCCCTGAGCAACTTAGTGAGATGCTTTCTCTAAATAAAATACAAAATAGGAGTGAGGATGTGGCTCAATGGTTGAGTGCCCATGAGTTTAATCCCTGGTACTCCCCAAATATTTTAGGGTTCACATTTAATCACTAGCCCTTAGTTATTTTTGGTGAGATCTATATATAAATGTCATATGCCAATTCTTATGAATTTATTTTTTATGTTAAATATTATATAAATATTTTTACAGTATAGGCTTAAATTGATCTATATTAGCATGTAAAAATAACTTAAAAATTGTTTTAGATGTAGCTGAATGCCTGCAATCCCATTGGCTCAGGAGTCAGAGGATTGCAAGGCCAAAGTTCAGTAACTTAGCAATATTTTTCCCCAATATACAAATGGCTGGTGATATAGTTTAATGACTAAGTGCCCTGGGTTCAATCTGTGGTACAAATAAGAGGAGGTAGGTTTTAAAATTGCCTTGTCTCAACAACAAATGTGAAATTTAAAACCAAAAACTGCATTCTATCACTTATCTGTGACAAACAGAATTTGCTTTAATTTAAACATTTGAATCCTACACCATCCAAGTTTTCTAACTCTCAATAAATGACATGTTTTAATTACGTGTGTCTCCAGGCCATTAGATGAATTTAAGGTCAGTGTAGCTGAGGAAAATGCAGTCATAAAAACTGGAGTGTGCAGGTGCCATGAATTTGCAGTAATAGTCAAGAACTCATGGATGGGTTGTTCATTGCCTTGAAACTGTTGGAAAATTGTTTTCTGATGGTAAATTTCTGTATCAGACCCTTTTCTGATAGTATGCTTCAAAGAAAGGGACACAATTTCATGCAATAATGAGAAGAACTAATCTTCAAACAGATAGTGGCCAGGAGAAATCACAGTCTGGTCATTCTGCTAGCTCCAGTCTTGAACCACAATCATCACTAAATGATGTTCATCAAGTATATATGGTTAAAATTGTGTAAATGTACCATGGTAGTGTTGTGAAGAAATATCTATAGTAATGTCCATCCTGAGCTATGTACCTTTTCAGCTGTGCACATTATGCCTGGCACAACATAGTCTAGGAGATCATGAGACATAACACAAGCTTTCTAACATCAGGGAGGTAATCTGAGAAACACCCCTCAAACTAGGGTCTACGGAGTGATGCTTTGAGCTTGGTCCAGGAATGCACTATTGTACTGTGCACTCGTGTCCTTTATGCACTCGAGAAATCAAGCTGCTCCCTAGAGTGGGCATTCTGTGTGGAAGGATATGTAAATCACAAGGAATTAAACATAGATTATTGAAATAGGTTACATTTGAGACATTCACATATGGTAAGAAGAAGAAAAGGCCAAGTGAGGAGATGAGGAAAAAACAGATCACACATGAGAAAGAAATTTTCAAAAAAAAAAATCAGAAGTTTTGTTGGTTAGAGCTGATAGTAAAGACTCCCTCTAGTATCTGGACCCAGGAAGGAGCCATGTTAGATATGGTGCTGTCACTAAAGTCAAGGGTGGCTGTATGATACATGCACCATCATCTGTGTTGCAAACATCTAGTGAGGACTGCTCAGGCAGTGGAAACAGGCTGGTGGTCCAGACAGAAGTAGAGAGAATTACAGGAGAAGAATACCCCACTGCAAGTTAGGGTTATCTGGACCCCCTGGGTGGGCACATTCCAGGGTGAAAGTGAGAGGAAGAAGCATCTCTTCTCCCATATGCAGTGTGAGCACCATCCTGCTCATAACGGGAGAGGAAATAGGATCTGTCACCCCTAACAACACATGTGCAGACTTACACCTTGGGGTTGTCCTCATCACAGAGCTCAGCTTCATCACTACGGCCAACCCTCCCATGTCCTCTTTGAATAAACTAAGAGACAAAAGGGAGATAGAGATTTGATACTGGTCTTGCTTCAAGCAAGTGGGCTTGTGACTGATGTCAGCCTAAGCAGAAACCTCTTACATGTGGCTCTTAGTGTGCTGGGAATCTATGAAAAGCACTAGAAAGAAATAACTGACACCTCAGAGAGGGCGACACCATCACCCAGCCCCTCTGCTGCAAAACACACCCTCCAGTAACATGATGAGCAAACTCTTGGCAAGACTTGACTGAATTAATGGCAGCTCTTTGTGAGAAGTAGATATGAGAACCATTTCTTGCTTTTGTAAATTGTCAGGGTTTTAAAATACAGCTCAGGGTTAACACTTACAGCTATGATATTTGTATTACTATCATTTTAAAATTTTCCTGAGAAAAGCCACTAGAAGAGAAATTGTTCTTTAAAGTCAAGAAAGAAGAAGCCCCAGAGGTGCTGCTCTGTGGGCACAAGTGCATGGAGTAGGCATACAGGACATAGGTTAATGGTGTCTGTGTGGCAGGCCACTCCCCATGCTAGGCGTGTGAGTTGCAAACTGCTTACCCCATTGGCACAGCTCTGGGCACGAGGCCATGTGTTGCACACCCACTCTTTGTTCACAACAAGGACAGTTAGCACACATTGCATTGGTGGCTGTCTATATTTTTCTTAGGCACTGCCTGAGTACATATACATTGTAACTGCACAATAAAATCGGGCCTGCTTCCTGATTGGTCTCTGGAGGACTTGATTAGAGACCCCACAGCCACACTCTCCTCTACTCTGTTCTGTGGACCAACTCAGGGATGAGAGAGCCCATGCACTTTTCTGCAGACCCCAAGCTCTGATTCTGGGAAACCTTCACGATCCTGCAGGAGAGTCATTTTCCCCTGACTGATGTTGCGATGGAAGAGTCAAGTTCAGCTTTCAGCTTTCCTGCTTTATCTTGCTTTGTGTGCCTTAGGGTCACATTTATCTGTGCATGCTAATGACATGAAAAATTGAATTTTGAAAAAAAATCTGAAAGTGACCAGGGCAGGATGGGTTTCAAGTGTCTTGAATGTTCCTCTAAGCAAAATTGAATTTACACATTTCCATTATTAGATATTTCAAAAGGTTTTTAGTGATTAAAACAGAATGGACTAATACATAAAAATATTTTTCCGAATTCTTGTGAATTATATTCACAAGCCTATAATTTGCCACCATGAATTGGAACTTACCAGCAAATTTATTTGATTTTCTAAAAGACTTAATGTACTTCCTTTTGATCACGGTCTCTTGTTTGACATTTACCAATTGAAAGTTCTTAACCATGTGAGATTCCATTTTATAAAATGAGGTTTTGAACATAGAACCTCATTTCCATCTAAAGATTTCAAAATGTACAATTACTGAAACAATAATTGTTCTATGAGTTATGAAGATGACCAAAGAAAGATGATCAATCAAAATATTATGACTTATTAATTCCCTTGTATAAGTATACAAATTAGTAGTGTTTAAAATCTCTACATGACATAACATATGTAAGTTATGTCCCATTAAGTTATTAAATTGAAAAATGGAGAAGTAAACCTGACATTCCCTATAAGAAAAATTGACTCATTTAAGCAGGATCTCAAAGAAGCAAACATTTTTAGAAGACAATATCCTCATTACTCCATACAGGACATGTTCCTCTGGGCTCCAACAGTCCTAATGAGCTCAGAGGACCATGTTCTGTATGGTGCAATGAGGATATTGTCTTCTAAAATGTTTGCTTCTTTGAGAAGCAAAGAAGCTACTGGGAAACCTCACTAGTAGATTGAATTACTTCCTTCAATACCCTTTTTAGAATCCACACTAACTCTGCTTCTGACAACACAGAGGTATTTTGTCACCTGAAAAAGCTGAGCAGAGCACAAACACTTATAAGTTTTATGAAAAGGATGTTTTTAAGTTCTGTCTCTGCAGATTTGTAATTTTAATGTCTGTAGAAAGGCAAGAAGTTCCCACTGGAGAACACAGAACTGTGGCTTCCCCAGTGGGACATGTCATCTCTCTTAATTTTATTGTCTTCTCTGATGAATAACAGCAATCCAAGAGATCTGGTCTTCAAACCCTTAAAGTTTCCTGGACACATCTGAAAAAGGATCTTGACTGAGATAATTTTCTTATGTTGATAAGAAAACTTAAATTACTCTAATTCTGGTCCTAAAATCAAATTAGTCCAAACCTGTCCCACAACTCATAATGCCTCTATTTTGATGTGAGGGACTCCTGGCACCCCCATAATTTTCCTGAAGCCCTGAAGTGTGTGATGGGCCTCTCTGTTCCTAGTTTGCACATGGAGCACACCTTCTTAGAGGTAGTGATGGTTTTGTAAGTCATCCTTTTGAAAGTGACAGTCCTGTGGCTCAAGCTCTAAGTGAAAAATTAAAATTAAGAAGAGGAAGAGCTGTAGGTCACATGTTGTAGAAATCACAGGCAGATGGAATCTAGTCAGAGCCGAGGCAGAGTCTGAGCTGGAGTCCACTCTAAAAAACCTACATGATCAACTCCACCTTCTCTGAGAGAAAACCATGTAAAACAGGCTCAGTCTCCTGGGTACTGTATATAAGTATGCATAAAAACATTAAAATGCTATATTAAAAAGGATCCCCATTATCTGGAGTCAAAAGAAAGGACAGATATTTCAAGCAGACCCACTTATATTCCAGTTGTAGAAATCAGAAGATAGTTCTTGAACACTGCCATTATCAACATGTGAAGGTTAAGTACAAGCATGATAATGAATTAAACATTTGTTTTTTTCTAGAGGTAATGAAAACTTTGACTAAATGGAAATATATAAAATGAAAACTAATATTCACAGAAATTTCACATGGATGGGATAGGGAGGTTGGAAAACTGAAGAAGAAAATCACAATAATTGCCAAACATGAGACCTCCAAAGCTACATGAGAGCGAAACATAAAACAGGAAAAGGCTGCAAGTCATTGAACAAGTATTTCAGCACACGCACAGTTAGGAAAGAGACTTCAAGGGCAGAGAAAAAGTATCCTCTCATGCAGCTCCCATCCTGGACCAGCCTCATGAAAGTTTTATGTCTTTGGTGAATTAAACTCCACCTTACTCCCTGGCATAGCCCATTAATTACCAAGATGCCACCTACAATAGTGTCCCTCATATACACTAATCTCCTGGGAGGCTTCTGAATGAGCCATGGCACAGGGTTGGCCAGTACTCCCTACTGTGTGGAGCCAAGAAGAGCTCTTTAGAGAGGTGGAGAATTGCAGACCACACCTTTGTTGTAATGTGGAAATGCTGTTAATTAGGTGTTGTTGACTCCAATCTCTTTGTAGCCATGATTTTTCATAGAGAGAAAAATAATTTCATTGCTATTTGTGATGATTAGGCCAAAAATACTGAACAAGTGGGTTCCAACCAGTTCAAGAAGGCTCTCTGGGGAGCTGGGCATGGTGGTATTTGCCTGTAATCTCAGCAGCTTGCAAGGCTGAGGAAGGAGGGTCATGAGCCAGCCTCAGTGAAAAAAATTTACTAAGCAGATCAGTGATATCTTGTCTCTATATAAAATAGGGATCGGGATGTGGTTCAGGGGTTGAGTGCCCCTGAGTTCAATCTTTGTCATCATACCCCCCCAAAAAAGAAGAATGTCTGGGGAGCGAGTCTCAGGCTTTGGATTTATAACAGCCTTTATGGAGGTTCTAGAGTGTAGAACTAGTATAGGGTAAGTGTTATGAACCAAGCTCTGGGGTGGATGTGCATGCATTTGAATCCAGGCTTTTATATATATATTTATATATATTATAAATTTGATGTTGATCTACTGATGGAATATTTCCTGCACAAGGCATGTATGTGCTTTATTTAAAGTCTGAAAGAGTAGATATATATTTTAAATAAGCTGAAGCTACATATTGAAAAATAATAGTCATCAGAAAATCATGTATGTGAAGCTAGATCATTTCATGAGTCTTTAGAACATGTAGTTCTAAAAGAAACAATAAAACTGAAACATTCATGAACTTGGGATACCATTTAAAAATCTGAGGTGAATGTTGGTCCACAATCTGACTTCCATAACAAGACCCCTACAGCACAAGTATTAAAAATCAAGAGTAAGTAAAGGGGATAGATTCAAACTAAAAGCTGCTTTTCAGGAAAAGAAACAATAATGTGAAAAAAGAAGCTACAGATTTTATACAAATCTTTACCACACGTAATTCAGAAATAGCACTAATGTTTAGGGTATATAAAGAACTCAAAATTAACACAAACAACAACAACAATAACCAATTAACAAATGGACTCAGTAACTGAACAGACAATTTCACAAAAGAAATATAAGCCATTAGCAAATATATGAAAAAACATTCCACCTATCTAGCAAGTAGGAAAATGTAAATCGAAATTACTTTAAGATTTTATCTCACATCAGTCAGAATGGCAATCATTAATAATACAGGCAACAATAAATGTTGGTGAGGTTGTGGGGAAAAAGGACCACTCACACATTGCTCATGAGATTGACTCCAAATTGGTGCAACCACCATGGAAAGCAGTATGGAGACGCCTTGAAAATCCAGAATGGAACCATCATTTGACCCAGCTATCCCTCTCTTTTGACTATACCCAAAGGACTTAAAAGCAGCATACTAGAGGGAAACAGCTGCACCAATGTTAACAGCAGCACAATTCACAATAGATAAACCATAGAACCAACCTATGTTTCCTTCAACAGATAAATGGATCAATAAAATGTGATATATATATATATATAATTTTCCGTACCAATGGAATATTACTTAGCTTTAAAGATGAATGAAACTATGCCATTTGGTGGTAAAAGGAGAGAGTTGAAGAATATCATGCTAAGTGAAATAAGCCCCAGCCCGACCTCCCCCCCCCTCCAGACACACAGAAACACAAAGGCCAAATGTTCTCTCCAATAAGTGTATACTAATTCACAATGGGGGTGGGGAAAAATAGTTATTTAGATTAAGTAGAGATGATTGCAGAGAGGGCAGGGATTATGGGGATAGAAATGATAGTAGAATGAAACAGACATTACATATAATACATAATATATAGAGATGCTAAAGCACTCAACTAGGGAGGGGGAGAGAATAGAAATTCAGTGGATTAGACAAAGTTGGATTGAAGAAAAGAAAAGGGAAATAGGAGTACAAATGACAGTAGAATGAATCAGACACAACTTTTCAATGTTTATATATTAATACACCACCAGGGAAGGTCCATACCATGTACACCTCAAGAATGAAATGCTAACTAAAATGAGTTTTACTCCATGTATAATATGTCAAAATTTGCTCTACTATCATATATACCTAAAAAGAGTAAGAAATTTAAAAAATGACAAGGGAAAATTTGTATACCGAGAAGATTTGTGAGTTAAAAACTTTTCAATGAATGGTAATGTCATTAAGGTTCAGTAAAAGTATAAAAGAGTAACTTGAGCCCCTACAAAACAACAATGTAAATAGAATTGCCCAAGTCAGTCTGCGCAACTATCATTTATCACAAAATTTTTGGTTTACAACTCTTTTCTATTTGTTTTACAAAGCAGCACAAAAACAATACCTACAAGTTGAGCAGAGAGAAAACATTACATAGCAGTGTTATGAATACTATGAATAGTGCTGTGGGCACTCAAAGAAAGCATTCTCAATTTCCTCCCCCATGCAATAAAAAATTATGCAGTTGAAAGATATGCTAGTTACTGATTAGATAACACATACATGTGTTTGTGACATTCAGTATGTGGGCAGCTGGTCAACTTGGCAGGTCAGATTCAATAGATTAGAAAGACACACTCATCACACAAGACAGTGTTTCCTTGAGTAATACTATGAAAGCAAGAGAGAAAGAAAAAGTGAAAGACAAAGGCAACTGTATTCCCAGACTAGGAAAACCCCAACACTGAACCTATGTACTGGGGAATCCCAAAGAGCTTTTCAGGGTCCTGACTGGGAAGTGCTGGGCAGAGCATCCTCTCCACAGGTCAGAGTCTGAAGTCTTGTTCTAACTTGTATTGAAAGTGAGGCCAAATAAATACAAGTTAGAACAAAGAAAACTTCATTCCATCATCTTGCATGACCTGGTGATCCCCTGAAGAACACTAAGTCCTCCCAAGAACAGGTCAGATCCTAGAGGATCGAGTGATAGCCTTGAGATGACTAAATAAATTAGGATTCCAATGAGTGAGCCACCTAGCCAGATGCATTGAGAAATCAGCATTCTTTATCTGTTTCATCAAGGACTTCAGACATTATTCAAATAAGAAAAGGGAAGATATTTAGTATTTTCCTTTGACCTCTAGGACTGAATCTTCCCTCCTGGCCTTATAAAGAGTTTAAACTCTTATATGTAAAATAAAGCCAGTTTTCTGCATAAAATAATGTGGAGATAAGCATGAAACCTAGAGATTTACCCTTTGGAATAAAGAATGTTGTGAATATTATTCTCCTAGAACTTATCATTATATTTCAATAGTTATTTTTCCAAATAAAGTTAAATGAAATGTTGGTGGGTGGTGTTTTTTTGACCCAAAAGGCTCACATATGAAGAGAATATTGTGTTTTTACTTTTTGAACAGGACTTGTAGATGAGAGTCTAAGGTTTATTTCAATCAAAATTGTGTTTCTCTCTCTGTGGTGTCATGGGCTCTTGGAGCTACAATATCTGAGGAGGGACATCGTTAGTTTATAGTATCTTATAATTACTGGGTTGCAGAGGGTTCTGGGAGACCATGACAAATGCTATCTATCATATAATTCAATAAGTATAACAAACATTATATTCTGAATTATTAAGTAGAACCAAAGGGTCTACAAAATCGAAATACATAATGAAATAAAGAATGTGCAGTCACAAATGCTCCTACAGTATGTCTTTCTTTTTACAGTCATTGTTTTACATGTTTCTAGTTTTGGATACCCAGTAGAAAATTTAACTAAAGAAGTGGTCCCAAATTGTGATATTTTTCCTACACTAGAGGTGAGCATAGTCACCTCAGTGATGAACGTCATAGAATTCATGAGGAACTGCATTGTTTCTTCAGTCCAAGAGTCAGGATGGGCCTATGGACCATGTGGATTCCCCTGGAAACAGTAAGACTATTTCCCCCTTCAGCAATCCTCCTTTATTGCCTGAATATGCACTACGCACATTGGCTCTTAGTCTCTTGGGTCTTTCTCCTCTCCCTGATTGGGAGCTTGTATAACTCTCTGGAGTTATAGATCCCTTAGGGTGTACTGCTACTCTATAAGGTGAAATGTTAAACTCATAATTCAAACTAGGGATATCTGGGCATTATTTTAGTATCCCTAGGTCTTTACTATAACTCTCTTAATTTTCCCATAATTACAAACAAGAGAGTATATAATTTACATGAATAATATTCTCCAAATAATACTTGATTAAACATATGAAATAATTAATGGAGACGTTATAGCATTATTTACCCAATAGAATGTTTTACTATTGCATCGATCCATTAGCAAAGTGAATCGTGGGAGATGTGTGACCTAATAACATCATTAAATGCATGACAAGGTTAACATTAAGAAATTCACAGTTTATTTAGCAACAAATTGCATCTGTAATGAAATATAAGTAAAAACGCTCTGTAAAACTGGCATGGTGGACCATGCTGCGACCCTAGGGATGTGAGAAGTTTGCAAGTTCAAAGTCAGGCTCCATAATTAGTGAGGACTTATGCAACTTAGCAAACCCTATCTCTAAATAAAAAAGAAAAAAATTAGAGGATGTGGTTTTCTGATTAAGTGCCCCTAAGTTTAAGGGGCTCTGAAAATTTTAAATTTTAAATTTCATATAAATCTTAAGAAACTTCTGAAATAATCAACTCTGAGAATTATTATTTCTCCAGTTGTGAAAAATGAGACTCTTTACTAATTGTTGATTTATACTAAAATTATATCCTTTTAGGGATGCACAATTCTATACTTGTATTTCCTTATTTCTACAATATCAGCTAAAGATGCTAGAAAATTTTCAGCAAATGTCAAAAGCAATTACCCATTTTCTACATTTAAATGATTCTTCTTTCCACCTAGGTCCCAAATACTTCAAGGGATGGGCTATAGATATGAAACTTACTACAATCTTTATATTTGTCAAGCTGTTTTTGTAAATATTTTGCTCTTATCTAAGGTACACACTTTGGAAAAATGCTACTCCACATTTGCTACAGATATGAGGACAAAAATTTAAAAATGTTGGAAATTTGAATACAGTCTTGGACACATTCTTTGGGTTTCCATATGCTATAAATCCTCCAGTGTTTTAAAAATGTTTGATCAATGGCCAAAAGCTTTGCAAAAATTTTTCCTCATGTTCTCTCACTCATATGAATGCTGAGTTGCTGAGTAGAATGTGAACAACTTTTGGAGACTCTGTCACCTATTTTACATTTATATCATTTCTGTGCTATCATGTCTCTGGTGTGAAATAGTGTTGAACTACTATGAAATAAGGGTTGACTCATCCTCAAAGACACTGATGCAATGTTTTCATTGTAAAACTTCTCTCCAGTATAAAATCTATAATGTTTAGTAAGATGTGATCTTCAATATTAAAAGCTTTGCCATTCTTCACATTTATAGGATTTCTCTCTAGTATGGGTTCTCTGGTGTCGAGTAAGTGATGATTGTTGATTAAAATCTTTGCCACATTCTCTACATTTGTAGGGCTTCTCTCCAGTGTGGATTCTCAGGTGCCGAGTAAGTACTATTTTTTTATTAAAACTTTTGCCACATTTTTTACATTTGTAGGGCTTCTCTCCAGTGTGGATTCGCTGGTGCTGAGTAAGTGATGATATGTGATTAAAATTCTTGCCACACTCTTTACACTTGTAGGGCTTCTCTCCAGTGTGGATTCGCTGGTGCTGAGTAAGTGATGATTTTTGACTGAAACTCTTGCCACACACTGTACATTTGTAGGGCTTCTCTCCAGTATGAATTGTGTTGTGGTAATGGAGATGTGATTTTGTACTAAAACTTTTTCCACACACTTTACATTTGTAGGGCTTCTCTCCAGTGTGGATTCGCTGGTGCTGAGTAAGTGATGATTTTTGACTGAAACTCTTGCCACACACTGTACATTTGTAGGGCTTCTCTCCAGTATGAATTGTGTTGTGGTAATGGAGATGTGATTTTGTACTAAAACTTTTTCCACACACTTTACATTTGTAGGGCTTCTCTCCAGTGTGGATTCGCTGGTGCTGAGTAAGTGATGATTTTTGACTGAAACTCTTGCCACACACTGTACATTTGTAGGGCTTCTCTCCAGTATGAATCCTGTTGTGGCAATAGAGATGTGAGTTTGTATTAAAAGTTTTGCCACACACTTTACATTTGTAGGGCTTCTCTCCAGTGTGAATTCGCTCGTGCTGAGTAAGTGATGATATGTGACTGAACCTCTTGCTACATATTTTACATTTGTAGGGCTTCTCTCCAGTATGAATCCTGTTGTGGCAATAGAGATGTGAGTTTCTATTAAAAGCTTTGCCACACTCTATACACTTGTAGGGCTTCTCTCCAGTGTGGATTCGCTGGTGATGTGTAAGTGATGATTTTTGACTGAAATTTTGCCACACAATTTACATTTGTAGGGCTTCTCTCCAGTATGAATCCTGTTGTGGCGATCAAGATGCGAGATTATATTAAAACTTTTGCCACACATTTTACATTTGAAGGGCTTCTCTCCAGTATGAATTCTCTGGTAATTTTTAAGGCTTTGTTTTTGGCTGAAACCTTTGCAAAATTGTTTACATATGTAGGGCATAACTCCAGGGTGTGTCCACTGGTGACAAATAAGATTGGAGCTTTTATTAGAAGTTTTGTCACATTCTTTGCATTTGCATGGCATATATCCTGTATAAACACTGTGATTTTGAGTAAGGTTTTTGCATGCGTTGCATTCTTCACATTGGTAGGTATTCTCTGCAGAATAAATATTTTGGTGTTGAGTAAGGGTTGAAAACCTTTTTAAGTCTTTCCCACACTTTTTACATTTACAGTATAAATCATCTGATACTTAACAAGTTGTAACTTTTCACTAAAAGTTTTTTCACATTCTTTAAATTTGTAGAATTTATCACTGTCATACTATCTGCTGTGTTTAAAAAATATATCAAAGCATTTGCCTGCTCAATATCTTCTATAATTATCGGGCTCTCTTTCTCTATAAATTCTCTTATATTAAGCAAGCTCTGCACTGTGGTTAAGAGCCCTTTCACATATCTTACACTTGCAGGTTTTGTCTTGGCTAAGAATATTTTAGTGAATACTAGTTTTTGATCGCTGAAGCAAAACTTTCCTACATTTTTTCATCATGTTAAATTTTCTTTAGAAAAGAACTAGGATTTCTCTATATTCATAATTTTTATCACCAATGTAAATATACTGGTAATTACTCAGGGTAGATACATGGCTTATTGTGTTACTTCTACCATTATCTATATAGGGCACTTTCCAGAAATCTGTATCAGAATTGTCATTAAGCAATAGTGGGGAATTAGAAATTTTTCTACAATTTTTAATATTTTGTCCATTTGGGCACAAAGAGAAATTCATTTTTTGTTTCAGAAAAATGAACATTTTATAAAGAAACTCCCAAAAGGTTCACATTTAGAAGTATCTTTTCTGTGCAAATGTTTGACTGGAATTTTAACTCAGTGCTACTTTTATAATTGGCCAAGTTAAAAACTGATGCATGGACTAGATTTCAAATTTTCCACATTGCCTTTCAGTTCAAAAATGGCTATGGATTTATTCTTAAAATACATATAAAACTCCTCAAAATAATTGGAATGCATTGAATTTTTGTTTCAGATATTAATTTTCTCTGGTGTCTTTTGACCATAAAATTTTTATCATAAATAGGGACTACTGATTGATTTTCTCTATTATAATACAATTTTTGAACTTTACTCTCACCTATATTTTCCCATTCTTTTCGTGGTTGTATATAGTCAAAGTCACACTTTCCATATCTTCCCTCTCTCTCTTTTATTCCCTGCTCTGGTAAAATTTGTCGAGGATGATGAGAAGTCATGGCTGTAATAAATAAAAATAATAAACATGTTTACTTAGTGTACTGGGCTGACTATATTTTTCAAACCTAAGAAATCACAGCTAAAAATAACATAAGCAAGGGAGTGTATTATTAAATTCAAGTCCATCATTACTGTAGAAATATATAAATCAAATAAAAATACACACAGAAAATTACTTTGAAGATTTTCCTAATCATCTTTGTGTTCACAGTATCCAAGATGAGTACATTATTATGGAGAGTAATATAGCAGAGAAAAATACATTGTGTTACACAAAGATTTTTTTTCCTTTAGAATATATTTTAAAAATCTACCAACTTACTTCTGTTTCATTAGAGATAAAAATATGAAACGTGAATATTTGGTGACTGTTCAAAAAGGGGTTCCTGCTTACCAACAGAAAAAAAATCATGGCTAAATTAACTGTAAGCAAAGTTATGAATCACTCAAAGGAAATAGTTAATTATTATTTAAAAGAAGTTTACTGAACTAAACCAACACACATACAAAAAAAAGAATAAAAATTAGTCAAGAATTGTTAATAGTAATAAGCAGAAAATGTATGTTGAAAGACTTTTTTTAGAAAAGGTCTGAAAGAGTCAGGGGTGGTTGTAAATAGCAACATAGGAGGTTGAGCTAGAGCATCAAAATTTGAAGGCCAAAGTAAAAAATGCAAAGTGCTAAATCGCCCTTTATTTCTCTTTCCAGTACTAATAAACACATCTCAGAAAATAGAAAATATGAAACATCCAAGCAGCTCAGTTTTCTCCAAGTTGTAAAGACTCAAAGTAGGTTTTAATCCAAGTTTAAAACTCAGAATACTGAGAGCATCCAATAGAAAAAGATGGGTCACCTAGAAATGTGTAACCATATAATTGTGAAATCCTTAGTTGAATCCTCACAACACAGGAAAAAATTCTAGTCTATCTATATGCAAGGGATAAAAGAATAAAATTATCAACAAGAAATTATATTTACAGCTACTACCTTTCCAAAGAGAAAGAAAATGAAGACTTTAAACATATAAAAATACACACACTATTAATCAACACTGGATCTGTTCTCCAAAATGTACTAAAGGTAATCCTTCATAATAAAATGTAAGTGCACAGCATCATAAGTCATATGAAATTTTAAAGATTTCTTGGCAAAAACAATTCTATTTTATTGTAATGACAGGTCTCCAAACATTTAATTTTGCAATAGAATTTGAAAGAAAAACGCATAATAACAATACTGTTAATAGGCATATATAACTGTGACAATAATAACATTTTAAAAAGACCCATAAATATATTCAGTTTTTTAATAAAGTGAAGTCAAGTTGATACTCAGACAAAGTATGAGTAGGAGATTCTTCATTTTTAGAGATTTTTATTGGCAAATGCAAGATTACAAAATTCTGATCAAAACAAAACTTGTATATCTGAATTAACTTTAAATATTGCAATTGTAGGTAGTCCACAGGATACTCTCAATCTCAGAACACACACATACTGAAAGCAAAAGGATATACTAATAACACATACAAAAGTGATCAAACAAAACCTGGGTCTTCTAAATTATATTACACAAAACATAATTTAAGACAGTTATAGGACATAGAAGACGGTTTAAATTAAAAAAAAAAAACTTTGAAAAGAGGCAAAAGAGAGAAAAGGACCCTTTCCCTAGGTTCTGAATTAAGAGTAAATACATTCTCTACATTCTTCATACTTCCCAAACACACAAAGAAAACACTGAGAGGGTTGAATGAAAACAAAGAATCACCGTCATACTAAGAGACATAAATCCCCACTTATGGAAAAGGAAAATACAGTGAAGTAAAATGGTAATTGCAAAGCATAAGACTTTGAAAATATTTTGAAACTACTATAGACTTATAGAATCCCTGTTCTTAATCACAAGTGGGATATTATGCTGGTTAGATCAATTTTATATATTAAAACAAAGGTTAATAAATATTTAAGTGATAGTTATTTTGTAACCAACATGGAATAAATATTTGAAGTCAAAAGTAGTAGGGATTTTCAAAAATCCCTAAATATGTGTCACTTGATGGAACACCCTTTTGCATGCTGTTGTTCAAAATTGAAAGATTAAATTTAAAGATGTTTATACTACTTAAAGTTAACTAGAGGCTCCATGTAGTATTCATCAACCTCCCATAGATAATTTTTTTTTGCAGAAAAATCAATCCTTTAAATTGTATGAATATCCCCCAAAATTCAAATAAGACTATTTCAGTGCTAAAAAAATATATTAAAATTACAGCATTCAATTGTAAAGGCAAACATAGAGTCAGGTAGACGGAGTTCTCAGTGAGTGTGGCAATAAGCCCTCATATCAATAGCAAATTAAAAACATTGCACACCAGTGTTGTTACATTGTTATTCAACAGAGCCATCATGGTGAACGCAAACCAAATATCCCTTGAAAAGAAGGATGAGCCATATTGGAATATAGAAACTACAGAACTTTGAAGTCAAAGAATTTATTCTAATTATATATTTTACAAAATGTTTGTACACTAGGTTAACTGAAATGTCACAGAAAGAATACTTCAGAATTTTATGAACATGACATCTCTAAACTAAAAAAGAAGCTTTCTGAACAAAAGAGAATAGTTATGTGATGAGGAGACAGAAATGAGTCCTTGCTTTCTAGGCATTCTTTTTTTTTTTTTGAGATGTAAACTTTGTAGAGATATATTGCATAACAATTTGAATTAATGTTACTGAACCCTATATTTACAATTTTGAGACAGTAAGTTTTACTTTGTGGTTTTGATTACACTGAAAATTAATAGATAAAGAGAATTGCAACATTTCTCAAAGCTACATTTAAAATAATGTGGTCTTTATCCTATAAATAAGAACAAGCTCATCAATATACAAATGATGAGCATGCATGTAATCTCAGCTACTAGGAAGTCTGAGGCAGGCGAATTGCAAATTAAAGACATCCTCAATAACTTAAAGAGAACCTCTCTCCAAATATGAGTGAAAAGGAGCTCGGGGTATAATCCGCATGAGAGTATCACAGCCATCAATCCCCAATAGAATTACACATAGAAAATTTCAATTTCTACGTACATGGGCAGAATGAAAAGCCAATCAAGATAAAATACAAAAGTCATGGACAAAAGAGGCTTAATATTTATACAAGCAAAAGCACATATAATATTTTTGGCAATACAAACAAGAATCAGAGATATCTTAGTTTGTGAAGCAATTAACTGATATGAGGAAAGCCAGTCTATAACATGGAACCTACTGTACACAATTTAAAAAAAGAGAAAAAAACAACTAAATTGTACATATCCACAGATGTATTATTTTACAAATCCTCTCACTCAAATTAAACTTACACCATCTCTCAAAACAGCAGTCTTTGTCCAACTTGACATTCATTCCATGGAAGATATTTCACAGAAAATCCATTACACATATCAGAAAGAACACTGATAAGGAAATTTTAATGAGAAAATGTATTAATAAGATAAGAGAAACTGACTTATGATAGTAATGTATTACAATGTGTGGACCTAGATGTCTCCAGAAATGTGCAAAACTTTTCTGAAAATAATGAAAGAAGGGCTGGAGTTTTAGTGTTAGAGAGTTTGCCTAGCATGTGTGAGGCCCTGGGTTCAATTCTCAGCACCATATATGGATAAATAGGAAATTCACTAACAACTAAAAATATTTTTTAAATTATGGAAGAGCTGTCAGATAATATTGACACAAGGCAAGGGGGTGTTTTGTTGTTAATTTGAATGTATGGAGGAAAAGCAGGATACTACATAATTTTAAAGCACAAAACACAGGACACTTTTTTTTATAATAACAAGAGAAAGAATTCAAAGCTTCTCAAAAATATTTTCTGCTGAATAATGTCTCAATGAACCTTTTCAAATTTAGGCTTCCTCTTTTACCTCAACTATGTCCTGTGCAATATGTGGGCCACAGTATTTGACATCAGTGCATTCCTCTAAGTCAACCATATGTCAAGTGAAAAATATATATCATGCCACCAAAGGAAATCATTAAGGGTGAAAATAAACATCATTAACATTATCTTGTCAGTACCAAGAACTACCCCATCTTCTTTATTGAAAGCATAAATCTGCCACACATTCTTGTGGAGAAGGTCCCAAAGATATACTTCAAGGGAAGAAAACTAAATAGTGATAATTAGGAATTTTGAAGGAAAGTTATGCTCACCCACGAAGACTAGGTTGCTGTAGTTCTCCAACATCACTTCTCTATATAAATTCTGCTGAGCAGGATCCAGGCATTCCCATTCCTCCTTAGAGAAATCAATAGACACATCCCCGAATGTCAATGGCTCCTGAAATAAAAATTGTTAGATCAATAGAACATGGACCAAACCATTATTCAGTTTTTAATATGAATTAAGAGTTAGTAGAACTGACTGTGATTTAGGAGAGTGAATTTAATTATGTAATAAGATACTTTCCATTATCTAATTCAGAGGAAAATACATAAGTCCAAAAAAAGTATATATATATATATATTTTATATCAGAGTGAAGTTAAGGATATATACCATAATGTAAGCAATGAATAAAAACCCAACTCCTAACTCTTCTGCCATCAGTGAATGTGAAATTTGGCAGAAATTCCAGATGCAGATTAGACTTGTAAGAGATATTCTCATAAGGTGATTGTGCACAAGGTAGACATTTCTAATGAGTTCAGAGGACCATGTTATGTATGGTGTAATGAGGATATTGTCTTCTAAAGATGTTTGTTTCTTTGAGAAGCAAAGAAGCTATTGGAAAAGCTCACTAGTAGATTGAATTCCCTCCTCCAATGCCCTTTTTAGAATCCACACTAACTCTGCATCTGAGGACACAGAGGTACTTTGTCACCTGAATAAGCTGAGCAGAGCACAAACACTTGTAAGTTTTTTGGAAAAGATATGTTTAAGTTCTGTCTCTGCAGATTTGTAATTTTAATGACTGTAGAAAGGCAAGAAGTTCTCACTGGAGAACACAGAACTGTGGCTTCCCCAGTAGGACATGTCATCTCGCTTAACTTTATTGTGTAGTCTGATGGATAACAGCAATCCAAGATCTGATAGAAGAAAAAGTTGGCTACGTCCTACATACTGTGGGGTCGGGCTCCAAATTCCTCAATAGAACACCCATAGCACAAGAGTTAACATCTAGAACCAACAAATGGGACTCAAACTAAAAAGTTTTTTTCTCAGCAAGAGAAACAATAAGAGAGGTAAATACGGAGCTTACATCATGGGAACAAATCTTTACTCCTCACACTTCAGATAGAGCCCTAATATGGAGAGTATATAAAGAACTCAAAAAATTAGACAATAAGATAACAAATAACCCAATCAACAAATGGGCCAAGGACCTGAACAGACACTTCTCAGAGGAGGACACACAATCAATCAACAAGTACATGGAAAAATGCTCACCATCGCTAGAAGTCAGAGAAATGCAAATCAAAACCACCCTAAGATACCATCTCACTCCAGTAAGATTGGCAGCCATTATGAAGACAAACAACAACAAGTGCTGGCCAGGATGTGGGGAAAAGGGTACACTTGTACATTGTTGGTGGGACTGCAAATTGGTGCAGCCAATTTAAAAAGCAGTATGGAGATTTCTTGGAAAGCTGAAAATGGAACCACCATTTGACCCAGCTATTCCCCTTCTCGGTCTATTCCCTAAAGACCTAAAAAGAGCATGCTACAGGGACACTGCTACATCAATGTTCATAGCAGCACAATTCACAATAGCAAGACTGTGGAACCAACCTTGATGCCCTTCAATAGACGAATGGATAAAAAAATGTGGCATTTATACACAATGGAGTATTACTCTGCATTAAAAATAGACAAAATCATAGAATTTGGAGGGAAATTGATGGCATTAGAGCAGATTATGCTAAGTGAAGCTAGCCAAGCCCTAAAAAACAAATGACAAATGTCTTCTTTGATATAAGGAGAGTAACTAAGAACAGACTAGGGAAGAAGAGCACGAGAAGAAGACCAACATTAAACAAGGATGAGAGGTGGGAGGGAAAGGGAGAGAGAAGGGAAATTTAATGGAAATGGAAGGATACCCTCAGGGTTATACAAAATTACATACAAGAGGAAGTGAGGGGAAAGGGAAAAATAATACAAGGGGGAGGAATTAATTATAGTAGAGGAAGTAGAGAGAGAAGAGGGGAGGGGAGGGGAGGGGAGGGAAGATAGTAGAGGATAGAAAAGGCAGCAGAATACAACAGACATTTATGTCAATATGTAAATCAATGGAAGTGTAACTGATATGATTCTGCAATCTGTACACCGGGTAAAAATAGGAGTTCATAACCCACTTGAATCAAAGTGTAAAATAGGATATATCAAGAACTATGTACTGTTTTGAATAACCAACAATAAAAAAAAAAAACCATTTCACCCAGCTATTCCTCTTCTCGCACTATTCACAAAGGACTTGAAAACAGCATACTGTAGGGTCATAGCCATGTCAATGTTTATAGCAGCACAATTCAGAATAGCAAACTGTGGAGCCAACCCAGATGCCCTTCAGTGGATGAATGGATAAAAATATGGGGCATATATATACAATGCAATTTTACTCAGCAGTAATAAAATCACAGCAATTGCAAGTAAATGGATGGTATTGGAGAAGTGAAGTTAGGCAAACCCAAAAAATAAATGTTCAATGGTTTCTCTGATATAAGGAGGCTGACTATAGTGGGGTAGGGAGGGGGAGCATAGGAGAAATAGATGAATTCTACATAGGGCAGTGAGGTTTGAGGGGAGGGGATGAGGCAGGGGATTAGCAGTGATTGTGGAATGTGATGACACCGTTATCCAAAGTACATGTATGAAGACCCAAATTGGTGCCAATATACCTTATATAGAACCAGAGATTTAAAAAATTGTGATATATATGGGTATTAAGATTGTATTGCAGAAAGAAATGAGTACATATATAATGGCATAAATTGGCATGAATATACTTTCTGTACAGAGATACGAAAAATTGAGCTCTATGTATGTAATAAGAATTTTAATGCATTCCACTGTTGTCATGTATTTAAAAAAATAAATTTTTAAAAAAGAAAGGTATTGAAACCCATTGGGGGAAACGATAAGCCTACATGGCTATATATCTTAAAAACACAGAGCTGGAAGGGAAGATGCATGAACAACATGAGAAACCAAAAAAGAATGTACCCCAAACAAAGATGCTACATTATTAGAATCCATGGTCAGAATAGCAGGATAAATGGGAGAAGGTACATAATTTTCTGTGAATTAAAAGATGATATGAGAGAAAATACAGGCAGCAAAGTATCATTTTGATAAAGAGCTACATAAGGAAATACAGAAAGAAAAAGATTTCTTCAATAAAGAGATAGAGATTTTGAAAAAAAAAAACACCACAAAAAAGAGATCCTTGAAATGAAAGAAACAGTAAACCAAATTAAGAACTCAATAGGAAGCATCTCCAACAGAATAGATCACATGGAAGATAAAACCTCTTACATTGAAGGCAAAATATATAATCTTGAAAAAATAAAGTTGACCTCAGTGAAGATGGTAAGAAACCATGAGCACAAGATTCAAGAATTGTGAGATAATATGAAAAGACCAAATTTAACAACTATTGGCATAGATGAAGGCATAGAGGTCTAAACTACAGAAATGGACAATCTATTCAATGAAATAATACCAGAAAAATTTTCAAACATGTAGAGTGAATTGGGAAATCAAATACAAGGATCATATAGGACACCAAATGAACAAGATCACTACAGGTCTACACCAACGCAAATGATAATGAAAACACCTAACATAGAGGAGAAGCAGAGCATTTCAAAAGCCACAAGAGAAAAAAAATCAATATACATATGGGGAAAACCAATTAGGATCTCTGATTTCTGAACTGAGACCATGAAATCTACAAGATCCTGCAACAATATAAACCAAGCTCTGAAAGAAATGGATGCCAACCAAGAATCATACCCAGCAAAATTAAATTTTGATTAGCAATTAGATTTTGATTCAGATGTTATTTTATGACAAAATAAAATCCTTCCATCATACACAAAATTAAAAGAATTTACAACCAGAAACCTGCACTACAGAACACCCTTGGCAAACATTCCATGAGGAAGAAATGAACAACAATAAAAAAATCAGAAAAGGGTAGTTTTACTTTAAAGGAAAAACCTATCAAAGAGAAACTGACTTAGTTAAATACCAAAAATAAACAAAAATAACTGGGAATTTAAATCTTGTCTCCATAATAACCCTGAAAGTTTAGTTCCAACTCAGCAATCAAAAGACAGGCAGATTGGATAAAAAAGACCAACAATATGCTGCCTCTAAGAGACTCATCTCATAGGAAAAGACACCCACAGACTGAAGGTGACAGGTTAAAAATAAAATATATCACTCAGGCTGGGGCTAGGACTGGGGCTCAGTGGTAGAGCACTCACCTAGCACATGTGAGGCCCTGTATTTAATCGTTAGCACCACATAAAACTAAATAATAAAGGTATTGTGTTCATATACAAAAAATAAATATTAAAACACATACTTCCACTCACATGGAATGTGGAGGCAAGAAGGGGTTTCCATTCTTATATCACATAATGTGGACTTCAACTGAAAGTTAATCAAAAGAAATAAAGAAGGACACTACATACTGCTTAAAAGAACCATACACTAACAAGACAGAACAATTATAAATATACAAACCCCCAAAACAATGGAGCATCTATGTCCAAACAGACTCTTCTCAAGTATAAGGGCCAAGTAGACCACAAGACAATAATTCTGGGTTACTTTCACACACCTGTTTTACCACTGAATACATATTCCAAACAATATCCAGACAGAAACTATAGAACTCAATAATACAATCAATAACTTAGATTTAACTGACATACATAGACTATTTCATCCTTCAACAGGCGAAGACACTTTCTTCTCAGCAGCAAATGGATCCTTCTCTAAAATAGACCATATGTCATGCCAAAAAGGAACTATAAGCAATACAGAAAAGTGGAGATACTACCCTGCATTCTATCAGATCATAATGGAATGAAATTAGAAATCAATGATAAAAATAGAAGCTACTCCTATACCTGGAGACTAAATAATATTCTAGTGAATGAACAATGGGTTTCAGAAAATATCAAAAAGGAGATTTAAAACTTCTTAGATGTGAATGAGGACACAGATACAACATATCCAAATATCTGGGACACTATAAAGGCATTACTAAGAGGAAAGTTCATTGTATGGAGTTCATTCCTTAAAAAAAAGAGAAAGTCAAATAAATGACCTAAAATTACATTTCAATGCCCTAGGAAAAACAATTAATTAACACCAAAAGCAGTAAAGGACAGAAAAGAATTAAAATCAGAGCTGAGATCAATGAAATTGGAACAAAAGAAGAAAATAAAAATTGACAAAGTGACTGGGAATGAAACCACCATTTGACCCAGCTATCCCACTCCCCAGTCTATACCTAAAGGACTTAAAAACAGCATGCTACAGGGACACAGTCACAATGTTTTAAGCAGCACAATTCACAAGAGTTAAACTGTGGAGCCAACATAGATGCCCTTCAGTGGATGAATGGATAAAGAAAACGTGGCATTTGTACACAATGGAATATTACTCAGCAATAAAAGAAAATAAAATCATGGCATTTGCAGGTAAATGGATGGCATTGGAGAAGATAATGCTAAATGAAGTTAGCCAAACCCAAAATAACAAATGCTGAATGTTTTCTCTGATATAAGGAGGTTGACTCATAGTGGGGTAGGGAGGGGGAGCATGGGAGGAATAGATGAATTCTATTTAGGACAGTTTGGTGGGAGGAATAGGGAGGGGAAAGGGATTAGCAACGATAGATAATGATGTCTATTATATGCCACCAAAGTACACGTATGCAAACACGAATTGATGTCAACATACTTTATATACAGAGATATGAAAAAGTGTGCTATATATGTGTAATAAGAATTGTAATATATTGTGCTGACATATATTTTTAATTTTTTTTTAAATTTTCAAAATGAAAACTTGGCTCTTTGAAAAACAAATACATTTGTTAAAACCTTATCCATGCTACTGTAAAGAAGGAGAGAAATACTCCAATTACCAAAATCCATGATAAAAAAGGAAATATCACCATGAATATTAGAGAAATACAGAAGATAATTAGAAATTATTTTGAAAATTTGTACTGCAATAAAACAGAAAATATTGAAGTCATCAACAAATGTCTAGAATCATGTGACTTACTCAAACTGAGTAAGTTAAACAGATTATTTTCAAGCAATGAAATAGAAGACACCATCAAAAGCCTACCAACCAAAAAATAAATAAATAAAGCCCAGGACTCAATGGATACAAGACCTTCAAAAAAGAACTAACACCAACACTCCTCAAATTATTCTATGAAATATAAAAAGAGGGAGCACTTCCAAACTCACTCTATAAGGCCAATATCTCCTTCATTCTAAAATCAGACAAACGCAGAAAAGAAAGTGTACTTCAGACCAATACCTCTAAAAAGCAGAAGCAAAAATTCTGAGTAAAATTCTGGCAAATCAAATACAAAAACATATCAAAAAGATGGTTCATCATGATGAAGTGCAATTCATCCCAGGGATGCAAGGTTGGTTCAACATACAGAAATGAATGAATGTAATTCATCACACCAGCAGATTTAAAGATAAGAACCTTATGATCATCTCAACAAATGCAGAAAAAGCATTTGACAAAATACAGCATCCCTTCATGTTCAAAACACTAGATAAACTACGGATAACAGGAACTTCCCTCAACATTTTAAAGGCTCTCTATGCCAAGTCTCAGGCCAACATCATTCTAAATGGAGAAAAACTGAAGGCGTTCCCTCTATAATTGGAAACAAGACAGGGATGCCCTCTCTCACACTTCTATTCAATATACTTCTTGAAACACTGGCCAGGGCAATTAGAAGAAATAAATTGATCAAATAAGTATAGGAAAAGAAGAACTTAAACTAGCACTATTTGCTGATGATATGATTCTGTACCTAGAAGACTCAAAAAGCTCCACTAGAAAACTTCTAGAACTAGAATTCAGCAAAGTAGCAGGATATAAAATCAACACCCGTAAATCAAAGGAATTTCTGTGTATCAGTGACAAATCCTCTGAGAGAGAAATGAGAAAAACTACCCATTCACAATATCCTCCATAAAAAAAAGATACTTGGGAATCAAAAGAGGTAAAGGATCTATACAATGAAAACTATGAAACACTAAAGAGAAATCAAAGACCTTAGAAGATGGAAAGATTTAACTTGAACTTGAATAGGCAGAATTAATATTATCAAAATGGCTCTACTACCAAAAGCACTCTACATATTTAATGCAATTCTGATCAAAATCCCAATGGCATTCCTCATAGAAATAGAAAAGCAATCATGAAATTTGTCTGGAAAAATAAGAGACTCAGAAGAGCTAAAGCAATATTTAGCAGGAAAAGGGAGGCAGGTAGCATTGCTATACCAGACCTTAAACTATAGTACAGCGCCACAGTAAAAAAAAAAAAAAAAAAAAAAAAAAAAAAACAGCATGGTTCTGGCATCAAAAAAGGCTGGTAGACCAATAGCCCAGAGTAGAGGACACACAGACCAACCCACAAAACCACAATTATCTTATATTAGACAAAGGTGCTAAAAATGTGCACTGGAAAAAAAGAGCATCTTCAACAAATGTTTCTGGGAAAACTGAAAATCAATGTGCAGCAAAATAAAATTGAATCTCTCTCTCTCACCATGCATGAAAGTTATCTCAACATGGATCAAGGATCTAGGAATTAAACCAGAGACTCTCCAAATAGAAGATAAAATAGGCCTTATCTCCATCATGTGGGATTAGGCTACAACTTCCTTAAGAGCACTCCTATAGCACAGGAATTAAAACCAAGAATCGACACATGGGATGGTTTGAAACTAAAGATTTTTATCAAAAGAAAAAACCAATAGAATAGAGAGCCTACTTTCTGGGAGTAATTTTTTATCCCTCATACTTCAGATAGAGCACTAATATCTAGGGTATATAAAGAACTCAAACGTCTTAACACCAAAAAATAATCCAATCAATAAATGGGCCAAGAACCTGAAAAAACAGTTCTGAGAAGAGGATATACAATCAATCAACAATTATATAAAAAAATGTTCATCATCTCTTGCAATCAGAGAAATTCAAATTAAAACCACTCTAAGATACCATCTCACTCCAGTCAGAAGGGCAGATATTATGAAGACAAACAACAATAAGTGTTGGCAAGGATGTGGGGGAAAGGTACACTCATACACTGCTGGTAGGACTGCAAATTGGTCCAGCAAATTTGGAAATCAGTATGGAGATTCCTTGGAAATATGGGAATGGAATCACCATTAGACACAACTATTTCTCTTCTCAGACTATACCAAGAAACAAAAAGAGCACACTACAGGGACACAGCCAGGTCAATGTTTATAGCAGGACAATTCACAATAGCTAAACTATGGAGTCAACCTAGATGCCCTTCAGTGGATGACTGGATAAAATAAAATGTGGCTTATATACACAATGGAATATTACTCATCATTAAAAAAGAACAAAATCATTGCACTTGCACGTAAATGGATGGAGTTGGAGAAGATAAATCTACGTGAAGTCAGCCAATCCCCCCCAATAAAAAATAAATGCCAAATGTTTTCTCTGATATAAGGAGGCTGACTCATAGTGGGTTAGGTAGGGGGAGCATGGGAGGAATAGATGAATTCTAAATAGGGCAGAGGGGAAAGGGAGGCCACAGGAGATTAGCAAGGATGATGGAATGTGATGAACATCTTTATACAAAGTCCATGTATGAAGACTTGAATTGGGTGTCAACACACCTCATATACAAAGAGAGATGAAAAATTGTGATATATATGTGTATTAAGAGTTGTAATGCAAAAAAAGTGCGTGTATAATGACATAAATTGATGTGAACATACATTATATACATAAATATGAAAAATTGTGCTCTATGTGAAATAAGGATTATAATGCATTCCATTGTTGTCGTGTATTTAAAAAAATAATAAAAACCATAAATAATCATGATCTAAAAAACATCTAGAAAAAAGAAACAAACAAACTAACTGAGATAGGATGCATTTGGTGCTACATACCTTATATATCCAGTGGTTTGGAGGCTGAGGCAGGGGGATCACAATTGTGAAGCTTACCCTAGCAACCGAGTGAAAAACTGCCTAAATTTAAAACTAAATAGGCAGTAATAATTTTTAAAAATTAAGAAAACATTAAATTTTTTAAATAAAAATTTTAAAGGACTGAGGATAGTGTTCAGTAATAGAACACCCTGGTTTAAATCCCCAATTTCACAAAAGGAAAAAAATAATGAAAAAAAGTCCTTTCCAAAGTTACAGAAAAAATATTCTTAAATTTATATATTGTATATATGAAATCAAACATTCTATTCCTCAAATGACTCCATTAAAGAAAACAAGGAGAAGTGACAGATGAAAGTAACAAATTACCTTACCTTTAACCCAACTCTTCTAAGAAAGGAGAACAGAGACTGTGAGAGAAACACAGGCAAAAGCCATGAACAGCCCCCTCAAATAGCAGGTATCTAAATGTCCCTTCATCACAAAGCAATCAACGTCTTTAGAAAGGAGGACTATACCATAAAGTCACAATGAACACAAATTGAGACAGTGTTGAAGAACATGTGGGGTTATTATGAAGGTCCACAGAAACAGATGTGGACACTACAGCACCTGTTCATATGGGGACACAGCACGCTCCTCCAGAGCCTTGTGACAGAGGATGTCCATTTGGTAATAGATAAATAATAAACCATAGAAAATAACCATTTATGGAAGTTAGCCACATTTTGTTTGCCACATTGCATACAGTTTGACCAATACTATGAAACACCATGTCAGTTTTATATAGGTGTCACATAAATGTCACATTTCACATATAAGCATACTTAAATAGAACATCTGCAGAATTTGAAAAAAAAATACAAATTCAGATAAGCAAAAGACTGAATTGAACATCCTGGGTATAGATGATAGGACTCCTCATTATAAAGAGGATGGCTTTCCTCAGGTTCATCTAGGATAACACCCCATCAAAATTTCACCATGGTTTCCTTTCCATTGAGAAGGGACCAAAGCAAACAGTTTGAAAATTCTCCTGGAAGGTTACATCCATATGAAATTAGCCAAGAATTCTGAACTCTAAGAGCAAAAAAGGAGATATCATTACCAGGCACTAATGCATGTTATAAAATTATCATATTGCAGTAATTTGAGGACCAAAAAAAATCACAATGCAGAAATTTCATAGATGACTCCATATGTATGTAAATGTAAATATTATGAAGTGCAATGAAAAGGCCTAGATAAATGCCACCATCTCCAGCAGAGGATTTGATGTGAATGAACAAGACAACCCAAAGTGAAGGGAGGTATGGGAACTGGAGGTGCAGAGCACTGGTAGGGCTTGGGTGCAGGATGTGCGTGGTACTGGATTACACTCCAGCATCCCAAAGAAGCACATATTGAGTAGGATTATGTTTCAAAATTATACCAGAATAGGAGGCTCCTGGATTCCCTTCACACATGGATACACAAAATAAACACCTACTTCTGTTTTGAGTCCCTTTTAAATAAAGTTATAATGGACTGAGAGACCTATGCATTGGACCACTCAGAAAATCTCTACCATCCAAAGGGAAGGCAAAGTTGAAGGACACGTGGGCATTAGTCCTGCCTTGAGCAATGTGCCACATAATTGGGACAGAATACCCCCATCCAGTGTCACCCAGTGTAGAAGAAAACTGATTGGCGTCACAAATGGAGCACATGGGACACGAAATGACTTGTGGCTGGAAACAGAATTTGTCTGGTGCTCATAGAAGAAAGAGGTGGATATACACAAGTATCAGGATGAGAAAAAGGGGGTGATTTTCAATGGCTGTGGAGGGTCACGAGCTTTATCCATGGGACCAGGGCAGAAGGGAAGCGAGATCAAGGGTCCCAATTTATCCCTAGAAGGGATTTGCAACATGATCTGCAAACTGTGGTTGCTAAAAGTTGAGCTCCTCTCTAGCCAGTCCCTAAGGGTAGACAGGACAAATGCAGTCCAACCAGCAGCCCTGCCTGAGCCCTCTCCCCCCTACCTCAGTAATAACTCCAGGTCTAGCCAGTTCTTTCTGGAAGAAAGATCTCCAGGCACTCAGGGTCCCCATATTTTTTCAATCTCATGGACTCCATCCTAACCCACCAAGCTTTGGGAGCAGTGGCAACTGTGCATGTGCATATCTCAGAAAGGAGGAGCTTCACATTAGTGTGCAAGCACTTCCCTGGACTATGATCCCCCCTCCCATGAGTGAAGCAAAAGCTGTCAAAAGCACAGCTCCCTGTTTCTTTCTGGAATAGGCTCACACCACCTTTCTTCAGTGAGCACAGGCAGCCTGGGTTCTAACCAACTGCATCAGGAATTCAGCCCCCAGCCAAGTAGGACAGCTTCTCAGCCTGAGTGCAGCTGTGGGAAAGGCTCCTATCAAACAGTCGAAGGAACCAGTCCTCCAATGACATGGATATGGAGAAAGAGACCTGCTCACATGGGGCTAGAATATAAGCTCAGTGCAGCCATTTTCAAAAACAGCATGGAGTTCTTTAAAAGCTAACAGAACAACCACCACTCCAGATGCATTCCCAGAAGAACTTGAACCAGTGTGTTCATAAATGGCTGCATGCCCATCACTGTTCCAGGATCCACAGAAGCCAGGACGAGGGAACATATGAAGTGGCTCTGGCTAAGGAGACTCCTCCCAGCTGCAGGGCCATCACCTACTCCCCTGAGAAACTACTTCCCCTAAATGCACCTGTTCATAGGTCAACAGGTGGCAGATATGCACCAGACGCTCTTGAGACCTCAGATGAGCCAGGTGTGAGATCCTCAAGTCAGGCAGAGCCAAAACAGGACTAGGAAAATATCACAGAGGACATGAGACCCCTGGGACATGCAGTCTACACGGGGGACACTCAGCCCAAAGACATTCTGACCAGGGGTCTAGCCTAGGAGAGGAAGGGAGAATACACATGCACACACACACACACACACACACACACACACACACACACACACAAACTCACACATTTTTTCAAATGTCAAGTGGTTTTGGGTGTACTTTTCTCTCATGTGAAATGCTCATAAACAGAAAACAAAACCTTTGCTTCTTATTTATTACACTGGGGACAGGGGACTGGAATTTGAGGAATTCATTGATACAAGTGTACAGGTTTCGTCTGGGAGACGGGGTTCTGGATCTGACATTTTTCTTCCCTTACATTTAGAACATTCAGGGGGCCCCAGGCAGGAGGCTGAGGTATAAGTTCAAGGTCAGACTCAGCATCTCAGCCTCTGTCAGGAGATAAATGATAGAAAGTACGAGGGATGTAGCTCTGTGGGAAAGGACCTCTGCATTCAATCCACTATGCTCCCCATACCCCCAAAACAGAATGAAAACCTCAGGGGTGAGAAAAACCTGAGACCCCTGCAGATCCCAGCCCCCTTGGGTAGGAAAAGAGCCCAAGAACTGGTGATTCTCACGGTCCCAACACTCTGAAATCCACCACAGAAGAAATTCAGGGAGAAGTCTTGAGCTGCCAATTCGTACAGGAGATACCCATGTGTTCAATAATGAGAATAAAAAAGAATTCAACATCTTTAAAAACCTAAGAAATGTAAAATAAAATCTTATCAGAGACAAAATTAAATAGTATCAATGATGATAGGATACAAAATAATTCTAATAAACTGAAAGAGTTTAAGGGCTTCTTAACTATTTGTAGAAACTGTTTTGCTAATAAAGACACATGATAGACCCCCACCGCAGGGACTTGCTGAAATCAGTTCACAGAACCAGGATAATACATTAATAGTCATGGTACATTCAGCTTAAAAATAGTATAAAATACCATGGGTCAGTTTTACACGGGTGCCATATTCATGAGGTATTACGTATAACTATGATGCACAAATAAACAATCCAGCATGCTTTACTCTTAATGGAAGCACCCAGTCCTAAAATTCATCCACAAAGTTAAATATATGTAAACTTCACAAAGAAACTTTTAAATTATAAGAGAAAAAGAGTTATTACCTAACATGTACATTGTGGAGCTGTACTGTTACAATTATCATCTAGGAATCCCGACGTCAATAAAGTCCACCCATGATCCCACGTGGATGTGAAAATCTTATACTTAATTGCAACGGAAAAGTCATTATCAATCAAACCCTAACAAGGCCAATCTCAGCAACTTAGCTAGACCTGCGATCAGAATAAAAACTAAAAACTACCAGGGACATGGCTGAGTGGTAAGGCACCCTTCTGTTAACTACAAAACCAAAAAACAAACTCCACGAAACTAGCTGAGGAATAAGCGAGATCCCTGTTAACCATAGCTCCCCTCCTGCAGAAAAACGGTGTTTGGAGATTGGAATTTTTGTTTTGTTTTGTTTTTCGTACTGGGCATTGAACTCAGAGGCCCTCAACCACTGAGCCCCATCCCCAGCCCTATTTTGAATTTTATTTAGAGGCAGCATCTCCCTGAGTCTCTAAGTGCCTCACCCACTTGCCTAGGCTGGCCTTGACCTCGCAATCCTTCTGCATCAGCCCCCTACCCGCAGCCACTGGGATGACAGGTGTGCGCCATCCTCTGGCTTGCAGTTGATTATTCTCTGGTTCCACCTGTCAATCACCACAGCCCAGGAAGACGCTGGACAGCCAAGCTCACTTGCCACTTAGGACTGGAGCAGGGGCTGAGGCTGCCCCAGGGGATGGGGAGGCTGGAGGGGTCTCCGCCACTGTCACACTCTCCACCCTGCTGGCCATGGGGACTGAGGGGCGCTGTCCCCAATGGACTCAGGCCTGTGGACGCGGAAAGCCCCCGGAGTCAGGGTCGGCCAACTCAGTTTTCTGCCACTGTGGGTCCCACATGATGGCCTCCCTGCCCCGCCTCCCTCCCAAGCCTCCCTGTCCAGGCACCAGGTGCCACTGCACACTCACCATTTCCTGGTGCCCAGCAGACAAGCCTGCCCTGGGGAGCTTCAGCTTCTGCATGGCAGGGCCATCCAGGATCCCGTGCACCCAGCGAAGCCTGGAGGCCAACTGCACAGACCCGGGAGAAATAAATCCCATCCCGAGCGCGGAGGCCCGCCCCCTGTTCGCTGGCTGCACTCAGGATTGGACAGCGCTCAGCACGGGGGCTTCTGATTGGACAGGGCGTCAGTCAGTCTCCGCTCTCCCCAGCCTGAGCCCAGCAAACCTTCTTTTAGAGTGACAGTGGCAAGAAGGAGGCCAAAAGGGCAGGGTTTGAGTGCAGCTTTTTTTCTTTTCCTTTTAAGGTTTGGGTATTGGGTCAGGGTTAGGGTGACCAGAATTCTAAGTTCTGTTGGGTTTTGATGTTAGGAAATTGAAGTCATTTCTTGACAGTTTCACCACCTGGGCCTCCTCCTATAATAAAACCACCCAGAGCTTAGTAGGGAGGCTGATTTGTCCTCTGTTCATCTGTGCAAAATTCTCCAAGCAGAACTGGCCTTTGGCCCAGTAGGAACTGTCCAGTGCATCACGGCCATCACGGGTGGAGGCTTACGGAGGGCGGGGGGAGAGGGGGGACGGGGGGGGGGGCCTGGCAGGCACCTTGCAGGAGGTTCCCACCGGATTGGCAGCCTGAGAGCTGATGTTCCTCCAGCTGAGTTGAATCTGTATCTGGAGCCCACATTGAGCTTGAGGCAGAATAAGGAGATCAGCACAGAAGAGACCCCCAGAGAGAAAACCTGGGTAAACCCCAGCTACACCCAAGATCCCTCTCCCTCTGGCCACTGGGGGTGGAATTCAGAGGCCTCGACCTCTGAGCCCCTTCCCCAGCCCTAGCTTGAAGTTTAGAGACAGGGTCTCACTGAGTTGCTTAGCACCTTGCTTTTGCTGAAGCTGGCTTTCAATTCGCCATTCTCCTGCCTCAGCCACCCTAGACACTGCAATGACAGGCGTGTGACACTTTTTTTTTCTTTCTTTTTTTTTTGAGAGAAATACCTGCGGTGGCCACAGGATAACAGCCTTGCACAGATCAAGGCCACCCTGGGTGCTCTCCCTGGTTCCCACCAGTCTCCTGGATCCCAGGCAATGGGATCCTGCCTCCTCCAAAAACCAGAGAACCCCCTGCCCAGGTGTGCATCCTTAGTATCAGCTGAATACTCTGCACTTGACAAGAAAAAAAGAACAAAAAAGACCGACCCTTCCTGCTTGTCTTGAGGCAAACAAAGTCTATGTGTTTCCAAAGAGAGCTCTGGTCTTGCCGCCCCCAATTCAGTGGTGAAAAAAGTCACATAATACAGAGAAGTCTTCTCCTTAAGAGGGGCTCAAGGGTCTCTCTCTTTAAGGAAAAACAATTTGCGTTTGATTGGGAGTCCAGGAAAGCCAATTCCAGGTTTTCCTAATTTGGTAAATAACTCCACAGACTCCAATGTACCCTGCTCTTCTCTGCCTTAGTTAGGCCTCGAGGTTACCTGCCCCCTGGGACCTCTGCACCTGCGGATGTATGGGGGGGAGTCCTTTCTACTCATGCAGCGCCCTGAACCTCCACCTTCCCACAGGCTCCAACACCTTTGGCAGCATCCAATGGGGGAGCATTTTAGAAAATTCTGGAATGTACCTAAAGACACTTCCTCATCCGGCTAGGATGCTATCAATTTGGACCCATGGTCCTTTTCAATACTTTTAAATCTTTCTATTTTACTGTTTGTCCTTAGTTATACATGGCCATAGAATCCATTGTGGTAAACTTATCCAAACATAAAATATACCTTATTCTCCTTAGGACCCCATTCTTGTGAGTGGGCATGATGGGTAGATTCACTTAGGTATTTTCATACAATTAAATAGAAACTTTATGGTCACTTCATGCTACTGTCTTTCCTGTTCTTATCTCCCCTCCCTTCCCATTACTCCCCTTTGTTTCATCTACAGAACTTCTCTTCTTGCCCCCCACCTTCCTTGTGATATAGATAATGCATGTCATGGAAAACATGTGACCTTTGGTTTTGGGGGATTGCCTTATTTTACTTTAGCATGATAATCTCCAGATCCATTCACTTACTGGCCAAAGTTATGAAGTCATCTTTTTTTTAAAGCTGAGTAATATTCCACCATGTATACACACCACAATTTCTTTATCTATTCATCTGTTGGTGGGCACTTAGGCTGGCTCCATAGCTTAGCTATTGTGAGTTGTTCTCTCATAAATATTGATGTGGTTGTGTCCTTGTAGTATGCTGATTTTATCCTCTTTATGCTGAAGAGTGGGATAACTGAGTCAGAAGGTGTTTCCAATCCTAGTTTCTTGAGGAATCTCCATCCTGCTTTCCAGAAGGGTTGCATCAATGTGCAGATTCTCCAACAAGGTGTGAGCATTCCCTGTCCCCCACATCCTCACCAATTTATTGTTACTGTATTCTTGATAATTGCCATTCTGACTGGAGTGAAAGAGAAGCTCAATGCAGTTTTAATTCGCATTTCTCAACATGCTAGATCCATTGCCTTTTCAGTATTTTTTAAAATATTTTTTCTAGTTGGAGTCAGACCCAATACCTTTATTCTATCCATTTATTTTTCTGTGGTGCTGAGGATGGAACCCAGGACCTCGCACATGCTAAGGGAGCGCTCTACAGCTGAGCCCCAGTCCCAGTTCCTATCTTCAGTATTTTTTTCTTTTGCTTCTCAGTAACAGCAGCCCAGGTATTTGGGGGACAAGTTTTGCTGCATTTGTGAAATGGGAACATTTCTCTAGAAGGAAGACTGGAAGGTAAAGCCACATGCCCAGGACTCCAGGGATGAGCAGTACACGGTTGTCTTGCCCATGATGAGGAGATTATGTGGGTGAGAAGAAGGAAAGAGCTGGGGACTCCTTGGGGCCAGAGCCCCTCCATCCCCCATGAGGGAAATTATTCTTGCTGTTGGTTTTCTTAAAGAAAATTATAAATTTTCCTAAACTACCAGTGCCAATAGATATAGGTCCCTGGATGGAGCTCAGATTTGTCTTGAGAGGCAAGGAAAAGTGAATAACCAACCCAGTAGTTTTTGTCTTGTTGTGACAAAAAGACAAAACTAACAAGCTAGACATTGGGCTTCTTGGGGATAAAACACTGGGTTTTACCCAATAATTAACAATCCAACAGCACCCGACACACAATTAATGGGGCACGGAGAATTGGATCAGTGGGTGTTGGGGTCTGTGGGTGGCCAGCTGCAGAAGCTTGCCTCTGGAGTGCATTCCTTGCATCTGAGAGGTTTTTCAACACCAATGAGATAAGCAGAGTGGCGAGAAAACTGGCAAAATCCTCTGCAATATTTTAACCAGGAAAATTTATAAGCACTTTAGAAGCATCTTAATGTTTACCCTCAGTCGAATGTGCCTCAATCAGAATGCCACCATTTGACAATAGCTGTCAACATAAAAAGTTTCTGCAATCTGCTGGTTTGTGGACAACATTTGAGGATAACGACAAAAAACATATGAGTCCATGGCTAAATACATAAGTAAAAATAGAAATCGAATAACGAGCATTCTCTTAAGACTTCCTTCCTGAAAACACTACCCTATTTGCTTTTAATAATTCCTCTAGCAACACTTGAGGTCATAAAGAACCGAGGAACATGTCTGGTTGGGGCAAAAATGCTGGATACCAAGAAGAAAGTTACACTGAACCTCAAAGGAGAAGGTTCATAAATCACCAGAATTCAGGAATGCCCACAAATTTTGAAATTAAAAACAAGGGACTGGGGTTCTGGCTCAGTGACAGAGCACCTGCCTAGCACCTGTGAGGCACTGGGTTCAATCCTCAGCACCACATTAATGAGAAATATATAAAATAAAGGTATACTGTCCAACTAAAAACTATTTTTAAAAATAAAGATCAGATTTAAAAATAAAAATTTTTAAAAAACCAGAGATGATTTCAGATAATACATAAAATATAATCAAAGTAGAGCAAAGTTTATTGGCCCAGAAATCACTAGCAGGAGGGAGGGAGAAAACAGTGAGGCTTCTCTGACATCTCTAGGCCTCACACCCAATTTGCTCCTCAAGGTTATGGGAGATGCTGTGGGTGATACCAGAGGCCTGCCCATGGACCAAGTCCGACTTCTTAACTGGCAGTATGATTGCATCATATTTGTAGGTTCCTACTCCACATGGTCTTGTCCAGAGACACCAAAGGAAACTGTGTGTGTGTGTGTGTGTGTGTGTGTGTGTGTGAATTTACTGTAATAAAACTTTATTATGGCAACTATTATGAAGACAAACACAATAAGTGTTGGTGAGGATGTGGGGAAAAGGTACACTCATACATTTCTGGTGGGACTGCAAATTGGTGCAGCCAATATGGAAAGCAGTATGGAGATTCCTTGAAAATCTGAGAATGAAATCACCATTTGACCCCAAAGGACTTAAAATCAGCACACTACAGGGACACAGCCACATCGATGTTTATAGCAGCACAATTCATAATTGCTAAACTGTGGAGCCAACCTAGATGCCTTTTAATAGATGCATGGATAAAAAAATATGCATTATATATACACAATGGAATTTTACTCAGCAACAAAAGAGAATAAAATCATGGCATTTGCAGGTAAATGGATGGCATTGGAGAAGATAATACTAAGTGAAGTTAGCCAATCTCAAAAAAACAAATTCCAAATGCTTTCTCTGATATAAGGAGGGTGACTATAGTGAGGTATGGAGGGGAACATGGGAGGAATAGATGAATTCTAGATAGAGCAGAGGGGTGGGAGGGAAAGGGAGGGGGCAGGGTATTAGCAAATATGGTGGAATGTGATGGACATCATTATTCAAAGTACACGTATGAAGACACAAATTGGTGTCAACATAATTTATATACAAACAGAGGTATGAATAATTGTTCTCTATATGTGTAATAGGAATTGTGATGCATTGTGCTGTCATTTAGTTTTTAAAAATCAGTAGAAAAAACTTATTATGAAAAGTTTAATATGATATTCTAAATATATAAATGCAACTCTCAAGTCATCTTGCTCTGCACTGACAAGTTGACCTTTTCTGGGACCAGTAGGAAAATAGGGCACAACATACTATCAGAGCGGACACTCCAGCTTGAGAGTATCCTTTCTTCCCTTCCCTATGTCTTTAAATAAACTAATACCAGATAAAGTGAGGGATGTGTCTGAAATAGTAGTTAGCAGGTGCACACTAGTGACAGGAACAGGAAGTTGACATGCCAAAGATCCAAGAAAACTCTAGGTCACTTTGGCCCATGCTTGTCTGAAATGGTTCTTACATATTTGGTGGTTAGGTGCAATCATCCTATCTTCTTATGTTCTGGAATCTAGTCTGTAAAAGTGTCCCAGAACTTGTCCCCACCAGCGTAATTTGCATTCTCACTGGTAGAGATACCTGTATTGCTCACATAAATCACAGGTTGTTGGCTGAGGAATAGAACCTAGCACATGGACGTGACCCAGGAAGGGCTCTAGGTAAATTACGTTTCTAAAAGAAAAGTGGGGGTCTGCACAGAGGGCAGGTTTATAAAATGACTCCCTGATCTGCATGATCCCATCAATCACATATGCATGCTACCTGTCTCTATCAGTATGCAGCTGAGTGGTAGAGCTACCACGAGCACTGAAAAGATAGATACATAGGTAGATAGATAGATAGATAGATAGATAGATAGATAGATAGATAGATAGATTAGATAGATAGATAGATAGATAGATCAATCGATCAAGGCAGGCATGAGCTGCATTAACGAGAACCAATTATGTATCACCCCATAGAGTTCCATAATAATTTTGCATTTTAATAATACAATAATGGGCATATAAATTTCGTATCCACTGGTAGGCCAGTTGTTAAATATTCATCAAAAATGGAAAAAAGTAGAGACCAATATTGTGTGACCAGAAACTCAAAAAAACTTTTATTCATGGGCCATAAATCATCTTTCAAAACCAGAGAACATTTTATCAGTTTTCTAAAAAAAACATAAAACAAAAACAAAACAAATAACCCCACTGTGCATTCTGCTCAGAAAGGGGAATGCAATCTTCTGGAATGGAGGAGGGGTTTGAAGGTCAAAACTTTCTGAGCTTCTAAATCTATTCTGTCCCCATTTTTTATTATATTAACGGTGACATCTTTTTTCTCTGTCTGCCTCCCCAAGCATTCAGTGTTTCCAGGTCTCAACATCTTCCCATGCCTATGTGTCCCCAGAGGTTCTGCCTGTCCTCTTTGCCACCTCGCCACCCATGGCTCCACCTGTCACCCCCTGCTTTCCCAGGTGTCATCTCTGCCCCTCTACTTGCCTCTCTCTCTGGTACAGATGTTATTGGAATTGTTACAACATATTTCTAAGCCTTTTTTAGACAATCTGCCCATCCATACCTGTGGCCATATGCATGGATTCTGCACCCAAGTTCTCAAACCCTGGTGGATGGGAAGGATTTGAAAATGAATTGCTTATGTACCAAGTAAATGTACAGATTTTCTCCCAAGTAACGACAATGGCATAATGGCTACTTACATAGTGGTTACTTTGTACCAGTTTTTTTAAAAAATATTTTAAGTTGTATATGGACAGAATAACTTTTTTCTATTTATTTATTTCCAGGTGTTGCTGAGGATCAAACCCAGTGCCTCACAAGTGCTAGGTGAGCACTCTGCCACTGATCCCCAGCCCCAGCCCTGTAGCAAATTGTACTAGTAACCCAGAGATCATTTAAATTATAGGAGGAGGTGAGCAGGCTGTCTGCAAACTGTATACATAAATTGATGCACTTGGCAATGCTTTGGGAATTGCTGGCCTGGAACCAGTCACCCACCTATGATTAATGAAAACTGCAAGACATTTCCACTGCTGAAATCAGTCTTCACTTTTCTCCTCCCACAAACTTTTTTTTAATCTGGGTTCTCACATTTTGTCACCAAGAACTTTGAAGTGGCTTTGACTCCTTGTCCTTGGTCAAGGACAAGGAGTCAAAGCTATCTATTCTATTACTTGCAATCATTCACATTGAAGTTTTTCTACAACTCTCTCTCATCCAGCACTGGCACGGACCCTTACTGGCTCTTGCTTAAACTGGTGGGAAAAAAAATCAAAAACAACTTCTCTCTCACTTCTTGACTTCAACCCTAATCATTGAAACAATCATTATTTTTATCATTAAAAAAATTAACTTAGCCAGGCATAACATTGCATGCCCAAAATCCCAGCAACTTGGGAAGCTGAGGCAGAAAGATAATGAGTTCAAAGTCAGCCTCAGAACTTAATCAGGACTAAGCAACCCAGTGAGACCCTGTCTCTAAATAAAGTATATATTTTTAAAGGGAGGGTGTTGAGGATTGGCCTCAGTGGTTAAGCAGCCCTGGGTTCAATCCCTGGTGCCAAAAATAATTAAATAAATAATGAGCAGAATTGACCATGATAGCCCAGGATCACAAAAAATATGTGCTTCTGCATACATTATATTTTATGAGAATGAGGCTTAAATTCTTCCATGAATGATGACTACAGCATTTTTCTTTTGAAGAGAACAAGGACCTCCACTGGCTCCTTGTTATGTCCAGGAACTGATACCTCATCCCTCAGATCATAGTGGCACTGGGGGGAGAGGTTACCTTGTGTTGTCAGATGAAATTAGGTTCAATCCTGATTGTTAAGCATACACCAGACTGCCTTGTTGACACATGAGCCATTCTTAAAGGACACTTTGCCTTTCAACCATATACTATGGAAAGGAGGTTCAACTTCCTTCCTGGTGGACATTTTAGCATTACAACGAAGTAGAATTGACTTCCTAGTCACTGGCACTTTTTCTTGGGGTTATTTGTGAAAGGTGTTCGTTCTAAACTTATTAAACACATCTCAACTTCTTGGGTCAGAGTCTCATGGGAAATCATGTTTTCCATTAGGAGAGGGTCAAGGTATGTCTGTTATTCTTAGGCTCCAAGTGCTAACATACAACATGGGCATAAACAGAATGTGGTGCATGAGTAATTGGAGAGATGTTCTCTTCTACACAAGTGAAGAACTATCATGACAGTCAGTCTCTCAACAAAGATGGCAACTAGAAACTAACAGGAAGGTATCCAAAAACAGTATATCACCTGGGAAACTGCTGGAGAAGGCAGAGGCTCCTGCCCCTGGAGGGCTGGGGTGGGGTGGGGTGAGATTGCATCATGCTCCTCAGAACACTTTGCAATTTAAAACTCATGAGTTGCTCATTCTGGAATTGTCTATAGCTTACAGAAAGGGAAACCATAGATAAGTGGAACTATGATAGTCCAATTTCTGTAAAACAAATACCAAGAGGCAATCTCGTGAGTGGTCAGAGAGAAACAGTTGTTCAGGTACAAGACAGCATTAGTGGGTTTCCCTAGAGAATCTAAGAAGCTGGAAGACAGCGGGAGGACATGATGGAACTTGTTTTTATAAAAAATCAATAATTTTATATCTTGCAAAACTGTGCTTTGAAAGATAAAGGGGAGATTTGTACAAGGAAAGGTTTGCAGTGAGTAAACAACTCTTCCAGAAATGCCAATAGAGCCATCAAGGATAAAGAAAATGAAAAAAGACAGAACCTTGAGCCAACATAAAATAATGAGAAATAGTGGTAGATATAGCTCAGTAGCTCAATATGGTAGCTAAATATAGCCAGTGTCATGGAATATTTAGTTTCTAACTCTTTTCTATGTGTTTTAAAAATATAAGTGTAAAAAATTGTACTCTATATGTGTAATAAGAATTGAACTGTAGTGTATTTTAAAAAATAAAATTAAAAACAATTAAGAATAAATGAGTGCAAAAGTAACACTTAGAACACAAAAATAACACTTATAACATAAAAATAACACTTAGAACCAAACAAACATTGATGTTTAATGATTACAAGACTCCATTTTTCATTGCTATCAGGAACTACTTAAGGATGTGTAGTTTGTGAATAAAAAGTCATTTAGGACAGAATTTTAGAGTCCAAGATAAAGGCATGCCATCCACTTGGCTTCTGGGGAGTACCCACTTTGCTCTATTCCAGCATGGTGGCTGTCATCAGAGTGGGGCCAAGTGGAAGAGGAAAAATACTATGGACCAATACAAGCCAAAGAGCAGAGAGGGGCAGTCTTGAGTTTTCATAACAACTCGTTTTCTCAAAAACTCATTCCAAGAGACTAGTGTCCATTCCTCCTGAGGGTGGTGTCCCCAATGACTGAATTAACACCCAGTAGACAGCACATTTGTAAGGTTCCCCTGCCTCAGTGCTACCATAAAGAGGACCAAGTATCCAAAACCTAAGCTTGTTTGTTGACAAATGATTTCCAAGCCATAGAAGACACACGATGCATGAAGTTATAGTCTATGACAAAGATAGAAACCAATTCTGAGGGACAAATCTGTAAGATCAGCAAAAATTTTCTATACTATTGAAACTAATTTGTCATGCATAAAAACTGATTGTCATAAATTTAAGATGTTAGAGTTCCCAGCACAATCACTAAGAAAAAACTAAACCATGTGCCAAAAGAAGAAAATAAAATAAAAATGATACAGAAGAAAAATGAATCATTAATAGGCAATAATGTAAAAATTGATGAACCAAAAACATACAGGTAGAAAACAAGTGGCGACATAGAAGAAGCATTTGGTTCATTACTATTACTTTTTTCATGACTATTACTGCATATAAATCCAATTTGTTCCAATTTTAGAAAACATATTGATCAAGTTAGGCATGCAGCACACATCTGGGACTCTAGAAACTCAGGAGGCTGAGGTAAGAGGATTGCAAGTTTGACGGCAAATTTAATGACTAATGGAGAGCCTGTGTAATTCATCATCATGTGGGCACAGTGGTGCAATGCTGTCGCTAACCTACTTGTGAGACTGAGGCTAGGGTATCACAAATTAGATGCTGGCTTCAGCAACTTAGTGTAACAGTGTCTGAAAATAAAATATAATAATATTAAAAAGTGGCTGGGGATGTAGCCACACCCTTGGGCATAAGACCTGGAACCAAATAAAATTATTCTGCTGTCTACGTCAGATTCACTTTAGATTCTAAGACAAAGACAGGATGAGAATAAAAATTATATATTAAAAAATATATAAAAATAGCAATCAAGAGCCCACCACAGTAGTTCAGTGACTCGGGAAGCTGAGGCAAAAGGATCATGAATTTAAAACTGCAGGTGGTATAAATAGAGTTCCTCTTGGTGGAATGGTCTGGCTGCAAAATAAAAGCTAAGAAAGGTAAAGCAGGGGGAATAACCCACAAAATACAGAAAGTAATTTTAAAAGCGGGGATGGGGTGGGCTAGCTGATCTTAGCGATGAAGCTTCCACACTCAAAAGAGCAAAATGGAGCCTCTGTTTGCTTTATTTATATCAGGGAATATCAAAGGTTTTCCATAGAATGTTCTTTGCCAAGTAAGGTAGAAGGTGGGCTTTGCAGTTCCCAATGTGTTATGCCCAACTCTGGAGCTACAAGAGGGTCATGTGCTTTGGGCAATCTAGTGCACTCTGGGGGGATGTGGATAGTTTCCAAGGTAAGACCTAATTCTTCATGGCTCCATACCCAGAGAAGACCCTCAAGTAATTAATGGGTGGCACTCTGCATATTCCCCCTTTTTACTTTGCAAAAGAAAATGATGAGCTGTTATTTCAAGTTCCTGGATTTTTGATCTGATAGTGTGGCAACCTATTATCACAATACAAAAAAGAACTAGGAGCAAACACCTCATTCCAATAATATACCATGCAGAGTGTTTCAGCGTGTTTCCAGGGTTAAGGCCATTCCATTCTTGAAGTATTTCCAGTTTGAGAGGTAGGATCCATAAGCTCAATTTTGCTTTTTTGAATATCCTGGATGTTGTGTTGTAACTCTATAAGATCCAGGCTACTATTATTTGCTATGCCAAATACCCATTAGATGATTTAAACTTTTCCTAATCCCATTAGGAAAGCTTATATTTGGCTGCAGCAACACAGATCTTCATAGTCAGATGGAATTTAAGCCTTTCCTTAATGTTGAGAGCAGAAAGCTCATTACCAATATTTATGACAGTAGTTTCTAAGGCATTCAATTTAGTTTCTATATTTTCATCATATTTATGATTATTGAGGGCTTTTTGAACCAAAGACATATAGGTAGTATTTTGGAAGTATTTTGAGCCAAATTATTAAGAAAATTTGCATGTTGAATGTTCTGAGATCTAGCTACTGAGGCTGTAACCATAGAAATGATGAATTAAATTAAATTAAATTATAAAAAATATAACCAAGAAATATAAGTCCAAGAGCTCGCTTAAGACATGTCACCTGAGCATGCGTCTATTGTAAAACCTCAACACCAGGGTCAGCATGTAATGGCTCTAAAATGTTGACCGGTAGTAAGACGAAGGAAGATTGGTGAAGAATTAATGTTCCTTTCCCCTTTGTTATATCTAGTGATGCAATTAGGTAAATTGCACTTTTTACAGGCTACAAGATATTTATCATCCTTTCTTTTAACTCTCACATTTCCAGTAATTAAAATATAAGGAGATTGAACAGAGCTGGCAGGCCATACCAGGAAGCCTCTTTACACCCCCTGCCTACAAACTCAGGCATAGGGCTGTCAGTGTAATATAGAAAATCTGAGGCTGCAATTAAGCACCAAACATCTTTTTGGATACCGCCTTCAGTGAAGGTTAGGATATTACGAACAAAACCTCCAGGGATCATGCATCCTTATGTGCTTGATTTTGTCAATTCTTGGAGACCAGCCTAAAATATATCCACTATTTCTAGAACCTTTTTGTTGCACTGGCAAGACATCTGCACAGTCTATCCATTTAGGAAAGGTGCCAAATTCTATTGCAGAATGATTAGGACAGTAAGGTATTGGCAGACATTCTGTGACAATGATTAGCTTTTTATGAGAAAGTCACATTTTAATAACTGTTTGGACATATTGCTTACAGTACCAGGGTCCAGTACGATTGGCTTTCCTAGACCCCAGATATGCTGTATTTTTTCAGAAGATACCCTGAGATAGCCAGCATGCTTATCATGGGATTAATATATACGTAGTTGTCCACTGTAACCAGTATAACTAAATCCAGTCACAGTGTTGGGTGTAATCCGAGTTATCTGTAAAACCACACAGTACATGAGTATCATTCGTAAATTCTGGGATGGATTCTCTGGTCCACACCACGGGGTGTACCAAAGGTGGGTCTGGAAATATGTCCAATTGGTTTCTCCCTGGACCCCATTTACTGGACAGCTCAACAGAGCTAACATGGCCACAAACATTGTTGCTGCAGAGTTCGTTCCTCCTTGTGTCAAAGTATCTGTTGAGGCTATAGCGCTAGATTCTACAGTTGCCTCCATGATGGTAGTTTCAACATTCAGTCTCTCAGGGCCTTCTTCATCCTCTTCTTCCTTTGTAGCTCTAACTTCCTGCTGGAGATCACGGCTGACATCTCTGGATCAATCTTCAGTATCTGAACCTCGGTTCTAGGTCCTCCATGTTCGATAGCACAATCAGGTACCACAATAGGATGAGAGGCACCTTCTGGGAAAACACAAGCATGACCTCTACCCCCCATTATCACTGGATCTGATCCTTTCTGTTATTATGTTTGTAAATCTTTCCACAAACCTTGGCTCAAGGGACCAGCTGCAGTAGAAGAAATGAGTCCTTTGGCTGCAGTGTTACTTTCAGAGTCACAATTAAAAAAAATTAGAACAAAGCATGATTAAGATTATTTTGTGAGACCTTGTAATTGTAGCTTAATAGATAAATGAGCTCATTCTACAATGGCTTGACCCTGAGGCTTATGGGGAATACCATTTTTATGATCAATACAAAATTGATGGCAAAACTGCTGAAAAGAAAAATTAGTATAAGCTAGTGTATTATCAATTTCAATCTGTAAAAGGACATCCTAATGCTGCAAAAGTAGCTAGACAGTGAGCAATAACATGCTGAGTATTTTCTCTTACACAGGCAGTGGCAAATATAAATCTAGAGTAAGTATCAACAATAACATGAACTTAACACTGTTTGCCAAATTGAACGATGTGAGTTACATCCATTTGCTATAACTGATTTGGTCATAAACCATGGGATTAAACCTAGTTGGTGAAGATAAAATGTGTATAAAATATTGTGAGATTTGATGTAGAATTTGACAAGTTTTTCCCCAGGAATATTAATTTTTTATGTAAACTAGAAGCATTCTGATGATGTAAAGAATGTGAGGCTTTTGCAAAATCATATAAAGACATTTATTCACAAATGGCAATAAGTTTATCAATCTTATTATTATCTGATTCTAAAGGACCTGGAATATTAGAATGTGCCCTTATATGGCGAATGAAACATGGATGGTGACACATTTGAATTGTCTTTTATAAGGTCTGAAACACTCTTGCAATGGTGTGTTCCCAGTAGTTAATGTTTTAATATTTTTTGTGACTCCAACTGCAATATAAACTATCAGAATAAATATGGATTGACTAATTTGCAAAACGAATTAAAGCCCAAATGAGAGCTTAAATTTCTGCTCATTCTGCAGAAGTATATGCTGTCTGTATTATCTCTGTATAAACATGGCTATAGAAACCTGCTTTTCCTGAACTCAATCCATCAGCAAATACTGTTAGTTCTCCAACTATTGGTTAAGCACATACAATTTTGGGGAAAATAAATGTAAAGAGTAAACTGAATAATTTTCTCATGAAGGTAATGGCTTTCCATTTGGCCAGGGAAATTTGCACAAGCTATCTGCTAAGTATTAGAAGATTGCCAAAGCCAATCATGCTCTTGAGTAGAAAAAGGGCCAACATTAATATTAGGCTATGACCCAACTCTGCAAAACTCGTCTTCTTCCTTTAGTAACTAACTGAGCAATAAAGTCACGGTATGGAGTTGATGACTTTTGAGGAGAATAAGGTAGGCAAGGCCACTCAATAATTCCCAATTATTGCCATATTGCTCCTGTAGGAGTATGAACAGTGGGAAATGTTAATCAATATATAGGCTCTTGTGGATTAATTCTAGTAAGCTGTGTAGTAATCCTTGCAGATTCAACTTTTGTTATGGCAATCCTTTCTTCTGCCAAAGTTGATGACAAGGTAGAGAAGAATCTCCCTTTGCAATCTGAAACAAAGGACACAAATCTGCAGTGGCTAGTTTTAAACTAGGTCACATCCAATGAATATCACCTAGTAACTTTTAGAGGTCATGTGCCTTGGGCAATTTAATGCACCTTGGAGAGCTGCAATACTTCCCAAGTTTAAACCTAAATCTCCAGGACTACATAGAATATTCTGCCCGAAAGAGTAGAGTACACATTTTACTCCAGTGTGTAGGAAACATTGTGCAGGACTTCCCATTTTAAATCCATAAAAATATCAATAAATTTAAAAGCACTGAAATTAGGACAAGTATCTTTTGTAACTACAATGAACTAAAGTTAATAAAACAAAACATTTAAAAATTTACAAACATGTAGCAATTAGACAGTGAACTCTTTAGGAAGAAGAAAAAGAAAAAAATAAAAACTAGTTTAAATAGATAAAAATAAAAATCAAACATGAAAATGAAAGCAACCATGCCAAAACTGATGAGATGCAGCTAAAGTATCCCTCAGAAGAAAATTCATAACCACAAAGTCCTACATTATAAAAGAAAAACTGCCCAAACAAAAACCTAAATTTACACAGTACTAGACAAAGAGAAGCAAGCTGTAATCAAATTGCAGAAAATAAATTTTAATAAAGAATAGAGCAAGCATAAAACAAATAGACAAAAGAATTAAGAAAACAAACTTGATTGTTCAAAACATTTACAAAATTGATTGTTCAATTAACCAAGCAAAGAGAGAGAGAGAGAGAGAGTACTCAAGTTAATAAATATCAAAAAAAGTGAGACAATAAAAACAGACTCCACAAAACAATGAGAAAAATTTAAGGGCAAAATATGAAAACTAAATATGAACAAATTTTTAAATAACATCCATCAAAACTGACTTAGACATAGAAAATCTCAAAAGACTTAATAAGAGTATGAATCAGTAAAAAAACACAATAGTAACATCCATATCAGAGCTGAGCATGGTTGGTTTACACCTGTATCCCAGTGACTTGGGAGGCTGAGGCAGGAAGATCAAAGCCAGCCTCAGCAAAAGCAAGGTGCTGAGCAACTCAGTGAGACCCTGTCTCTAAATAAAATACAAAATAGGGCTGGGGATGTGGCTCGGGAGTCAAGGGCTCTGGAGTTCAATCCCTGGTACCCAACAACAACAAAATTTTATATTAGAAATGTGAAGTGAAACTATCAAATTATATCTAACTCTAAAAACAGATAGATAGCTTTGTGTAAATTAAATCCTAAGGTCTCTATGAAAGAATGATTTAAATAAAAAAGTTCAGCATTTGTGCAGGATATAGCACCAATCAATATAATTTTTGTAGCTGAACAATAAATATTAAAAGCAAAATTACTTTAAAACATTCCATTTATGGTAGTATCAAATATTAAATACATAGCAAAAAATTAACAAATATGTCTTGTAAGCAGAAAATACTATAGAAAATGTTTAAAAGAATAAATAGGCATTGACTATTTATTGATAAGATTAATGTTGCTGAAATGGTAAAATGCAAATTGATTTACATATCAATGTAAACCTTACCAAAATTCCCACATGTCATTTTTGAAAAAGATGTAATAATAAGCCTAAAGTGAATATGGAAGTTCAGTCAACCTCAAATACCAAATACAGTTTGTTTGTTTGTTTGTCTGTTTTCAATAAAAATATAAAGAACAAAATTGGGAGACTCACACATCCCAAATTTAAAGCTCATTATAAACTTTCAGTACTCAAAGAAACTGGATCCCTATTCCTCACCCTGTTCAAAATAAATTCAAAAGTGGTAAAAGACCTGACTGTGAAACTACAAAATAAACAGGGCAAAGAAATTTAAGACTCTTGTAAGGATAACAAATGTTTTGGACAGAATTTTGAAATCACAAAAAAGTAAAGATTAAAAATTCCATTAAACTAAAAAGTTGATGAACAGCAAAGAAAAAAGGGGGGAGGAAATCCTTATAAAATGGGAGAAAATCTTTGCCCAGTATGTGTTTGATACAATCTTCATATTTAGAATATGTAAAGAACAAAAATAATCATAACACCAAACAAACAATCAAAAACTAAGTAATGCCATTCAAGTGGGCAAACGAAGTAGACAGTTTTTCAAAAGAAACAAAAAGTTCCAGCAAACATGAAGAAAAATATTCAATAAAAGTAGCCTTCAGGAAAATGCAAATAAAAAATACAATGAGGAAGACTGGGGAAATAACTCAGTAGGTAGAGTGCTTGCCTTGCATGTGCATCACATCCCAGTAAGAATGGATAAATTAGAAAAGTGACAAACACGATGTGGATGTAAAAAAAAATCAACACTTAGGCACGGGTGTGTGCAAGTAAATTGGGTAGCTGATATGAAAAACTGTGCGTATTTCTCAAAAAACTAACAATAGCTTGGATCATGGCACACAACTAATCCCATACATTTAAGAAGCTAAAGGAGAGGATTACAAGTTTAAGGCCAACTTGTGCAAATTCAAGGTCAAAGAGGGCAAAATCCTGATTCCAATAAAAAAGAAATATGCTGGAAGCCAGAAATGGTGATAAATGCCTGTAAAGTAGGCAACTTGGGAGACTACAGTAGGAGGATCCTGAATCTGCTGTGAGGTTAAAGAAACTTAATGTAACACTCTCTCAAAATAAATTAATAATAATAATAATAATAATAATAATAATAATAAATAAGGCACTGTGATATAGTCTAATGGTCAAATGTTTGCCAAGCACATGAGGCTTTGGTTAAGTCTTTTGTATCTCAACTAAATAATACTAAAATTGAATTACCTATTGATTCAGGTATCTCACATGGGAGTATGTAATGAACAAGAATGAAACCTTCATCTGATACCTGGATGCCCATGTTTATTGAGGCATATCCCAAATGAAAAGATGTAGAATCACCTAGAAATTCTGGGTCAGATGGATAAAGAAAATATGGCACATATGTAGACATACATCTATAAAAATCAAATCCTGCCACCTGCAACCAATTGGGTGAAATTGAAGGGTAGAGTGGAAAAATGAAACAAAACCAGACACAAAATACAAACACTGCATGCTGTCCCTCATGTGGGGGAGGCTAAACCTGAATTTAGGTTGGTGATTTTTAAAGGTTAAAGAGTGAAGGCGGGGAATGAGAAAGGGATTTCATCAGTGGATGTGGCGTATGTGTTAAAATACCATGCAGAGACCCTTTATTATGTATATATAGTACATTTTCATCAAAGCTATTTTGAAAATGTTATTGAAATGAGTACTGAGACACACTTACAAAATGATTAAATGGAATAATATTGCCAGGCATGGTTGTGGATGCCTATAGTACCTGCAACTCAGGTGACTGAGTAAGGAGAATTGACAATTTGAGGTCACCCTTGGGAACATAGCAAGATATTGTCTTAAAACCAAAGAAATAATGAACTGGGGATAAATCTCAGTGGTAGAGTGTTTCTAGATTCAAATTCATTACTGCAAAAAGAAATAAGTAAATGGAATATAATTTAGAAATAGATCCTTATATTTATGGTCGATTATTTTTCAAGGAGAATTCCAAGACATTATAAGAAAAATGCTTTCAAATCATTGGAACAACTACCCATATAAAACTTGGAACATGATCTCAAACACTATCTCACACTTTACACAATTAATTTTAAATGGAAGTGTAAATATGAGAATTGGGACTACAAGATTCTTGGCAGAAAACATGTAAAAATCTCATGATCCTGCATTGAACAATGGATTCTTAGAAAAGACAAATTTTCTTTGTTTCTTTTTGGTAACAGGGATTGAACCCAGGGGAGCTTAACTACTGAGCAACATTCCCTGCATTTTTAAAAATTTTACTTAGAGTCCAATTGCTAAGTCTGGCTTTGAACATGTGATCCTCCTGCCTCAGCCTCCCAAACTGCTGGGATTAGAGGCAGGTGCCAAAAGATACTGCTTATAATGCCACATATTTAGAAAGTATCTACAGGATTTTAGATATGAGGTTTATGATGTGGCATAATAAATTTTGTGAAAGGTAAAGAAAAATGTATTTATAATTTAGCCAATATGTTTTTTTTTTTAACTATAGACTTCATCTAGCCTTCCGTATATACTATTTGAAATTTCACTGTCCCCAGTGGGGACTTCTTTCTGAAAAACTCCAACCACATTTACCTTGTAGAAGTCAAACCTGGACATCCATTTTTTTTAATCAATACACTTAAATAAATTTGAAATTTCTCAAGAGTACAGATTATTCCTCTAGAGCCAAATGATCCATAGCATTGTGTGGAATCATATTAGCTGAAGGGCTGTAAAAGAAATAATATTAACTAATTACCTTCTGACCCCAAATAACATCTGTATACTTGTCGCTTCTTCATGTAGTCATGAATGTATTGTTGAGTCAACAAAAAGAGAAATCTTATAATTTTGTGGGCATATTTTTTAACAAATTATGAATTATCATGGAAAAGGTTCTCATTTTCACCGAACTCACAGAAGTGTCAAAAGAGTCAAGATTAAGCCTATTACATTGAGAAATGTCTTTGTTCCTTTATTAATTATTTGTTGGTACTGGAAATTGAACTCTGGGGTGCTTTACCCCTGAGCTACATTTTTAAATTTTATTTTTTATTTTTGAATTTCAGTTACACATAATATTAATGTTTATTTTGACATGAAATCATACCACTTTTAAACGGGGATTATTCTATCTGAGTGGCGTGATTAAAATAAATACAAATATTATTTAGCCATAACCACATCCAAAGTAATGAAAATTTCCTCAACTGTTTTTATGACTTTTATGCTTCTAGCTATTACACAAAGAACTTTGATGCTTTTTTAATTTTACTTTTGTACATGATGTGAGGTACGTATCCAAATACATTTTTCCTTCTTGTGGATATCTAGTCATCTCAGGGGCATTTTTGCTTCAGCTTTTACTCTTGAAAAATATAAGCAGTGTGTCTGCGTGTGTGTGTGTGTGTGTGTGTGTGTGTGTGTGTGTGTGTGTGTGTGTAATTCCTCTGAACACCAGTAACAAATTGCTGCCCATGCAGGTCAGGCAAATTGCTGCCCACGCAGTTACAAATTGCCACTCCCAACCTGCAAAGTCAGCTGAAGTTAAGGGCACTCATGTGAATTTCCAGGGACACCAAATAAAACACAAACACACTTTACCTTCACACAAGCTTCAGGACGGCTTCTCCACTCTTGACCTCAGGATCCCCAAAAAAGAGGGCAAGAGAAAGTCACGAGAGGCTGGTGAGAAAGTGACCACATTCAGAAGAGAGCTTTCATTGAAAGACTCTTGTTCTTAGAAAGTTCTATTCAAAAAAGGCCAGAGAATCAGGGTTACAAGGACCATGAGGGTAAGTCAATCCTCATAAATAATGCCTACATCTGAAGACCCCCCTCTATATCTGAGCTGGGACAATGCCCAAGTCACCACAAATGTAGTGACTGGTCAGAGCCTCCTGCTTCAGGACTGGAAGGCATGGGTCACTCAGAAGAGCTTACCACATATCTGTTCTTCTTTTTTTGAAAAAGCAGTTGATGGGTCATTATATTGAGTCCTTGAATTCTTCTTCTTGGGGCACAACATCCTACAATTACAACACAAGAGAGAATAAGTAGCAATGAGAATAATACAAGGATATACCATGGAGAGTGTTTAAGAATGTTTCCGGGGTTAAAGCTGTTTTACTCTAAGTATTTGATCAGCTAAAAAAGTAAAATATTAAAAATCAATCTTACATTTTTGTATCTTGAATCTAATGATGCAGCTCCAAAAGATCCAAGCATTCTTCTGCCAAATATGCAACAAATGGTTTTGAAGCTTCTTCCAATACCACTAATAAGCATTGCATTTGGCACCAGTAATACACACATACTTATAGCCAGCATGACATTTAAGTCTTTCCTTGAATTTCAAAGTGGAAAGTGCATTATCTATATTCATGACAGCAGTCTCTAAGGCATTTAGCTTGGTCTCAATCCTTTCATCAACATTTATTTGATTGTGAAGAGCCTTGGAAGTATTCTGAGCCAAATAATTAAGAAAATGTGCATGTTGAATATTTGAGATATGGCCACCAAAGCTGTCATCATGGAAGCAATAAAAGAAACCAAGGGAACAACTCTCACTATTATGAGTCCAATAGCACACTTAGGTCTTGCTAGCTGGGCGTGTATTTGTTGTAAGACTTGAAAAGCAGCATCAGCCTACCATGGCTCTGAAATATTTCCTGGTAATAAAGGAGGGCTTATGGAGCATCATCATTCCTTTTTCTATATTATTTCTGGTGATACAATTAGTTAAATTACATTTACTATATGTTACAAGATACCTATCATCTCCCCTTTTAACTTTTACATTTCCTGTAATTAAAACATAAGGAGATTGAACACAGGCCCATAAGCTGTAGCAAGAACCTTCCTGTTACAGTTCTTGCCTACAAAGTCTGGTAAAGCTTTGTCAGTAAAATGTGAGAATTCTGAGGCAGCAATTAAGCGCCAAACATTTTTCTGAATGCCACCTTCCCTGAAGGTCAGGATGCTACTAAAAAATCTTCCAGGATTCATGGCATTACCCCTTGCATAACTGCCTTTTGTCAATTTTAGGAGACCAGTCCAAAATATACCCACCACTTCTACACACCTTATGCTGTACTTGAAAAGTACAAATAAAATTTAAAGTTTCTAGTATTAACAATAAAAATGAAAAAGAGATGGAGGGTGCCAGATCTCTAGACTCTGGAGTATAAGCAATTAAAAACAGACTTATTTGCAATTTTACCTTGAGCATAGTGGTAGGATTATGATGTCCCCCCCCCGCATTGGTATAGGGTACTATGAGAATATAAGCACAAATCACAGATTTTATATATATTTCAATACAGCCCATCAACAAAGTAAACATTACATTTAAAAGAAAAACAATTAAATCTCTATTGTTGGGGTCAAGCCCTAGCTACCAGAGATCCAGAGATCCTGAAGGATGAGTGGCTTAGGTGGAAGAAGAGGAAACAGGACTATAGTTGCAAGTTATGAGCAGCCTTGAGAAGTACCGGCTGTCCCTAGAGGGGCCTTTATTTTTATACATTTTTTACAAGTGTTTTTTCATGTAGTTAATGGATAGCTTCAAAGCTCAAAATTTCTTTGATTTACACAATTTTTAAGAGTTACAATATTTTCAGAATATATTAATTACCTAAGATATTGAGTACATTGTTTAAAATATTTTCCTGTAACCTTTGCCAATCACGAATAAGCTTTTACATTTTCACCTCAATCAATAAGTGCTAGACTACACAACTCGACTACATGCATCTTGACCTATTATTAACTTTTAACTTTAAGGACATGTATAATTATATCACTAACCTTTAAAGCATACCTATGATTATTGGTAAGCTTTCTTACTTCTAAAGTACCAATAAAACACTTAAAGTAGTTAAAGCCTATTACTTTAAAGCACTTTTCTGAAGTGCTTCTAAAATGTATGTATATTAATTTTATATTATTCTATTTTTAATTCCAAAGGTAATTTTCTTTTTCATATGACCTATTTAACGGCTTTAAGAGTTTCTTTGATACTTTTCCAAAATACAACTATTCTTATGTTTTTGTAATCTTTAACAAAAAGCAGGCTCTTCAACACAGCCCATTTACCATTAATATTAACAATGTGTTTCCCATTTTTTTCATGAATTCCTGTATAAGGCAAAGGAGGGCCTGTTAGTGAGGGGAAATGTATGTTGCACAGATTGTAGATTTAAAATGTGGGGCTTAGTGCCAATTGTCAAGTTTTTCCTCAAGAACCTTGAGATTTGTAAGATTTTCTTCATAAAGTTTTGAGGAATAACACTATTGTTTCAATCCTGAGAGATTTTAAAACACATCTCCAGGCATGTCTTAAGTGTATCTTTAGTCTCATTTTGGGAATTTACCTGCCATTTCCATCAACATGTACTTTTATTATTGATTGATGTATACGCTATTATCCATACCATGAGTATCATAAACAATACATTTAACCTTCCCCATGGTTTCAGTTTCCAAATGGTGTAGCTCTGCCACAGCATCTCCCATGCTGTGACCCTGTCAGACAGAGGGTGCAGGAACAACTTAACCACATTATCTATAAGACACCAGCTATTTTCCATATGATTTCTGTGGAACTTGTGATTGAATCTTGAGTTCCAGCCTATGGTGGGTCAATTAATTGTCCCTGGATAACAAGTCATTCTAGAACTTATTGGCTCACTCGACCCCTGAGCCAAATCGCCAGCAGTATTTTGTATTTTGTTTAAAGAAGTGCTTAGCACTTCTCCCTTGCTGAAGCTGGCATGAAACTCATGATCCTTCTGCTTTAGCCTTCCAGGACCCTGGGATTACAGGAGTGCACCATTGCACTCAGCTCTGTTCACAATTATAATGCCAGCATTCCATCTTTGCCTTATCAACTATTTTATGCTATATTTAAAATGGATGCAGTATTTCTAATTTTTCTTCCAAGAACTGGATGGCAGTTTATAAATTTTGCTTTTTCTTTGTGAGCATTTCACATGAGAAAAAACCAGACACAATAAGATTATTAGAAGTGATGTGAAGGAAGAAAAAGGTGACACTTTAAAGAGAGAGAATGTGTCCTCTCTGTAAAGAAAAGAGCATGGCTCTCTTTCTCTCCATTTTTATTAGAGATCTAAAAAAGATTCTAAAGAATCCTGCCCAGGTACACTTTTTGACTTTGGACTGACAGCAGGATAATATCAAACTCTCAAGTATCCAGTGCCATGAAAACTTTAGGTTAATTAGTCTCATGTTCATGATTTATAATTGAATTCTTAATCATAAACTCTTGCAGATTTTATGGATAGTAGGAATTATCTTTATTTTCCTGAGTTCCAGAATCTGGTCTTTAACAAGATCATGAAAGTCTCCCCTTTAGTGTAACTTGTGTTCCTCTTACAAACATTATTTTGAAACTGCATTTCCCCTGCAGGTAATAGTTTGTTAAAGAATTTAACACATCCTGTCCAGTTAATCCAGAAAGGGTGCAAGTAAATTGCTTCTTGGAACTTAAAGCATAGGGTCAATGTGTTGAGCCTATTTATTTATTGTTTTGTGTGTTGAAACCAGAGCTAGTCGACCACTGAGCTACATTACCAGCTCCTTTTTTATATTTTATTTACAGACAAGATCTCATTGATTTGCTTAGTGCCTGGCTGATACATTGCTGAAACTGGCTCTAAATTCCTAATTCTCCTGTCTCACCCTCCCAAGCTGCTGGGAATACAGGCATGTGGCACTATGCCCAACCTACCATTTACCTTAAAAGTACTTCAGTTCTTTTACCAGGTTCTGTGAAAATTACCACAATGAAAATATAAATGTAGTCTTTTCTATGATCTAATGACTCCAATTTTTTTAGATACATACCCAGAATTACTACTACTGAATTATATGACATTTTTATTTTAACTTATTGAAGAACCTTAATACCATTTTCAAAAATAGCTTTATTCAATTTATATTCTCACCAGCATTTTTACAAGTGAATCTTTATATTCATGCTCACATGCTCTGGAGTACCTACTTTCAAATTTTTATTTTTTACTTCTAAATATTTTACTTATTTATCTACTAGTCATAGATAGACAAATCACTTTTGTTTTATTTGTTTTTTATGTGGTTCTGATGCTTGAACACAGTGCCTCCCATGTGCTAGTGAAGCACTCTATAAGTGAGCCAGAACCCCAGCCCCTATCTTTCAGATTTTTATCATAGGCATTCTGACAAGACTGCATAGGGTGAAGGAAAGTTTTCATTTGACTGATGCATTAAATTTCTGAGGCAAGTGTGTTATATTCCAGGCTGTCAAGTAGCTAGAAGAAGAGTGTACTGTATTTTCTGTGGTGAAACAGGAATCTGTGGTTTCTAGCACATTTTTAACACTACTGCTGCAAATTTTAGTTTTTGGAAGTAGTTACAAACAATGCAAATCCAACTATTTGTAATGTATGAATATTTGCACATGCTCTGTCTCTGTTGCTTATAGAAATTGCACGTTTAGGATATACCCCCTGGAACAGAAGTCACTAATTTTAGATGCTCAGTACATGGAGACACTACATCTGAAAACAACTGAAAGGCCTGGAATTATTACTGGGGTGAACAAGGGTAGGTAAGGGCTCAGAAAGTGCTCAAATATTATTGAGTCTATAGGTAGCTTGTTTAATTTTCCCCTTTGATACCTATAATTGAGTTGAGAGAGAAGCAATTCTTCCAGCAACAGAAGTTAGCAAAACCACTGGAACTTAAGCCTAGTGTAGGAAAGGGGCACCCTTTCTCTAGAAACTTCCAAATGACTGGGAGCAAAAAGTAACAATTAGCATTTTGAAGATCATTCTCAGAAAACACCATAAAGAGTAGGAGAAATATCTGAGGGGTTCAAAATTCAGAATTCATTTTATATTTTGTTGATCATTTTATTATGGAGTCACTAGAGTTCCTTTTATACTCTGAATACTATGAAATAATAAAATAAGTAATGTAAAATATTCTCTCCTGCTCAGCAACTTGTTTTAAAAAATATTTTCACATGTATGACTCCTCAGCAGCCACATGAATGTTTATAGCAGCTCAACTTGCAATAGCTAGAGTATGGACCAACCTAGGTGGTTCTCGAAAGATGAATGGATAAAGAAAATGTGGTATATATAATCAATGGAATATTAGTCAGTTTGAAAGTAGGCTAAAATTGTGGCACTTTCTAGTACATGGTTGGAGTTGGAGAATATCATGTTTAATGAAATAAGACAGCCTCGCAAAACCAAAGATGTTTTCTCTATTATGCTGATTCTAATTAAGGAGGGAGGGGGCACTGGCCCAGAATAGCTTTACCTTACATTAACTTGAGGGAAGTGATGGGAGGGAAAGAAGAGGGATGTGGAATAGGATAGATAGAAGTAGATTGAAACGGACATCATTACTGTATGTGTATAATTGACTACATGACTAAAATGATTCTGCAACATGTACACTCAGAAAAATGAGAAATGATACCCCATGCAAGTATGATATACCAAAATGTGTGTATATATGTATATATGCATTCTACTGTCATGGGGATGAAAGAGAGTCTGGGGATGTGGCTTAGTGGTTAAGAACCCCTTGTATATAATGAGTGAGGGAGAAAACAGGGAAGACATATTAGAAGGCAGGATGGATCCACACAATTCCAACGAACTCCCCATAATCCCTGCCCTAAAAAACAAGTACTTAGGGTCTGTGTGATATTGGTACATCTGTGAAAATTTGAAAAAAAAAATATTTCTTCTTATGATCTGGAAACATAAAAATGGACTTGCAAATTTTTACCAGGCCTGGTAGAATGGGTTGGAAACAGTACCTGGTAGAATGGGTTGGAAACAGTAGTCACATTCTATAGAATTCCAACGTCATTACTTTAATTTAACCACTTCAGCTGAGTTCCCAGCAAATGTGACTGCCATTGGGGTAAAGGTTCAGAGACCACATTGCTCTAGTTTTAGATGAGTGTGAGGTCAGGCTGGGCAACAGAGTCCACCACGATCTCAAGAAAGAAAAAAAGAGGGGGAGCCTTGTTTAGGGTGTAGCTCAGTGGTAAAGCAGCCTTGGGTTCAATCCCCTGTGGAGACCAGGACAGTGATTGGGAGACAAGTGTCTGACATGGAGGTCTCTAATTACGTAATGGCAGTGACATGCTTGGTGAATGGAAAAGTTTCTATGCAAAACTATAGGATGCCTGGTTGCTATGGCAATTTTCTCCATGGGGGAGACTCTGTTGTGGGAGACTTTTCAGCTTTGACCTTATTCTCAGGCACAAAGTTCCTTGCTAAGTCAACCACAATGTTTCACCAGTTTCGCTGCTTTAAAAGATGCTTTAAAGTAACTTTAAAGAATTGAATTTCTTGACAGTTGCACAGAGCTCTTAACATTTCACAATCCAACTATAGAATGTAACGGAGGAAATAGCTGCATACTGTTGCTAACTGTTTAACTTTCATAAATACAAAGAATAATGCTTGCATAGTCTTTAATATAATCAACGAAAGATATACAATAAAGATTGCTAGTGTAATTCTTTTTTTCTTTTTTTTAAAGAGATAATTTTTAATATTTGTTCATTTATATTTTTAGTTTTTGGTGGACACAACATCTTGTATTTTATTTATATGTGGTGCTGAGGATAAAACCTAGTGCCCCACACATGCCAGGTGAACGGGCTACCACTTGAGCCACATCTCCAGCCCCCCTGGCATAATTCTTGAAACCTGCTGCTCCATCATAAAGCAGTGCTCTACCCGATCCCAGATGTTGTATCTTCTTTATTTCTTCCAATGTCCCATCAAACCTGGCCAGACCTGCTAGTTTGGCCAAACTTGCCGCAGCATCACAAGTAACAAAAACAAATAAATAAACACCATCAATCTCTAATTAAATCACTTCATATATTTTTGGTATGCTAAAACAAGGTATATGGAAACTAAAAATTCGTATAAAATCTGATGTGCTTCTCAGAATATTTAATAGTCTAACATTTTCTAATTCATTAAATATGGAAAAATTAGAGTTCTAACTGGGCATCCTGAAATGTTTAAACACAGTCACTGATAATCACAGAGGAAAAAATAAAATACCAACTACAGAAACACAGATATTCTCTATCTCAACATTTGCCTTGGGTAGATTACTGCTACTTTGATGATCTGGTCCCGTCTGTAAGTATCCATACCCAGTACCAAATATAATGAAAATTACTGATCCTATTTAATCACAACTGGTATGTATTTTGGCCTCAGAAATGGCTAATATTTTCTGTTTTCTCTATTTCAATAGCATTCTAATGCAGATTGTCATTATCACTAACAGGACCAAATAAATTTTCAGACTACTCATTAGCTTTTAACAAATGACCTGAGCAGAGACGTTTTTGCAGGACACATCGTAAATTGCTGACATCCTCCTCCAAGGTTGCTTGACACACTCCTTGAAGAAGAGAAAATCTGACACCTTTTAGGCTGCCCTGGACCATGTGGCAATGTGTTCTTCAATTATCAGTTTTACTTGAGCTCCCCAATGACATCATCTATAAATCAGAGACCTCCATGTGGAATTCCTCCACCAAAAGGCTCTGAAAAGACAGGCACGTTTAGCACATTCAGAAACTCCTGCACAATAGAATCTTTCACAAACTCTTTATGATAAGGAAATTATGGCCTCTTGTGATGACTACCAATTACTGAGGTTCCCAGAGCAGGAAGCTGCCCTCATGGACCTTGATATATTATTTTTTTTTACAACCATACACTTGCTTTATATTGAATTGGTGAATTTTACAGAGTTCCTGACTTAGTAAACCATGCCTAAGAATCCAAAAAAGAAAACAATATAATGAACAAGCCCATCCACCCATCATACGGTTTATTAAAACTTGGTTCCTAATGCATTTTTCTTCGGGGTACTGTGAATCAAACTCAGTGGAACTCAACCACTCAGCCACCTCCCAGCCTTCTTTTTTATTTATTATTTGAGTTACTTCTTAGAGACAGGGTCTCACTGAGTTCTTTACTCTTTGTTATCCAGGGAGGCCACCTTACAAATCAGAACCCTTGGGCTAAGGTTGTGGCTCAGTGGTTGACAATGTGCCTACCATGTGGGAGGCACTGGGTTTGATTCTTAGGGAAAAAAAAAAGGTTTATATATATAAATTTTTAAGAAAAATGAAAACATGGGCTGGGGATGTGGCACAAATGTTAGCGTGCTCACCTGGCATGCATGGGGTGCTGGGTTCAATCCTCAGCACCACATAAAAATAAAATAAAGATGTTGTATACACTGAAAACTAAAAAATGAATATTAAGAAATTCATTCTCTCTTTAAAAAAAAGTGAAAAAAAAATCACAATCCTCCTGCCTCAGAATCTTGAGCCACTGGTATTTCAGGTGTATTCCACAGCACCTGGGAATTCTCAATAATTTTGAGAATTTCAGAGTCTTTCATAAAATTTCAACAATAGTGGAATCTAAGCCTGCTGCAAGTCTTTAAAACTTCTAGTACACTGTACCATTAAATAAACTTCTCCATGTTTATCGCAGTTTGTTCAACATAAGCATCACACTACAAAAGTTTGTAAGAAAATGCATACATGAAGGAAATTATGTGATTGAAGGTCCACGAGGTTACTTGTTGTTATGTTTGGCCCCCAAATTATGTCTTTGGTATGACAAAAAATATTTTAATTCTCATTTAATCATTCTACATTCTCACTATTTACTCAGCTACAACCCCAAATCCATCAGAAGGTAGCCATCCACCTGCCAGCTCACATGACAACACTACTGTCTAAAAGGGACAGGGAGGTCCTGTCAGGAGATTTTGTAGCCCTCCTAGGAGTCTGATTCCTACACTGATGTACTCACCAAGACTGAACTCCTACAAACAATGCCCACACCCCAGGGCAGTTGCATTCACTCCAGTCCCTCACACTGCCCAGGAACAAGCCTGCAACTACTGCCTTTGGCAAATGGATTTATTACAAAGAAGTCCAGACTGCGTCAAGTGCTCACACACCTCTATGCATTATTTCTTCTAATTCAAAAATGTAAAACTAAGAAATTGCCACACTGACTCATTAGCTGCAAAAAAAGTTTTTGGAAATCCTGGGAAGCCTTCAAAACTATCTTTTAAAGAAGAAGTTTTACAGGATGGCTTAGGCTATATTTATCAAAAACAGAAGGGCCACAGCACACTCTTCTGGCCTTCCTTTCCAAATGAGCACTGAGACACAGCAAAAGGCTGGAACAGAGATAGCAGTGACAATCAACCCATCTTTGGTATGTTGGCAAACTTCAATATTTGGACACAATTATGTAAGGAACTCTTACCAATGATCACACAAGATCCATGACACCTGAATAGGTTGTGGGTGAGGTTTTGCTCAGGAGGTTTTGAATCCTTAGGTCAAGTAACTGAATCCTTTAGCATGAGAAGAAACAGCCCTCTCCACAGCAAGTACTGCAATATCACCTGATTGGAGGCTGTAGCTTTATTAGTGATGTAGGGCACATGAAGCTAGACACCTAAGGAATGTTCCAGGAGCACATCGATTAGCTGCAGGATTCTGAGGGGTATCACAAAATTGTTTGGATCACTGCTTGGAATTTCATTGATCTTTATTTACATCCAGTGGGACAGAGATGGAGGTTTATATTTTTTGTAGGGGTATACATAAAGGTGTTTTTTTTTGTTGTTGTTGTTGTTGTTCTTGTTGTTTTGATTAGTTCACAGAAAGTGCTTTGTGTACCAATTGTAAGATTGGTCAGAGGTCTTCCAAGCTTTGCCACAAAAGCAGAAGTCTGTGTTATAACCCACAGTGAGATCTTTGCAAAATCTTTTCCTGACATTCTGTTGAAATAAAATTATGGTGAAGATCTCTTAAGAAGCTTTTTAAAGATTATTTGGTGAAGAAGGGAGAGCCGCTGTATTAGGACATCAGACTGGGATGCTCCTTACCAAGCCTTTGGTCATGCAGTGTGTATTAAGAAAACCATCACACAATTTTCCCAGGACTACTAAGGTACTCTAAACACAGAGAGAAATCAAGCCTGGGTTTTCTGGCATATTCCACCTAAGTAATATTCATAGGGAGAAAACCTAAGTTGGATGTAGTTTTTTAAAAAAAATCACTGGTATAAAAGGTCTCTAAGAAGAAAGAGATCAGCTGCAATTGTGGAGCACACACCTGCAGAGCTGCATCTGCTGATGTGGTTATCAGTGGGGTCCACACTCACAGCTGCAGCAAACTCACTACCTGAGATATGGAGCGATCCATGCTAGAATGCCTGCCTAGCATGCACAAGGCAGGTTTCATTCCCCAGAACTAGGAAAAGAAAAGAGAAAGCAACTCAAGTATATGGCAAAATATATTTTGAGAAAGTGCCTCTCCAAACAATATAAACAAATGATATTATCTTATAATGCTCTTTAATGTGCCTACATACAGCACAATACATGAGCCTTAGGACAAGCAAAAGTGACAACTGTAATGGCCCCAGGGTCATCAATAGATCAATAAGTAATCAAGGAAAAGGAAGAGGCCATCTGCAGGGTACATAGACACACCCCTACGGTCCCAGCTGCCAGCCTCACCTCATCTCAAAAAATAACAATTAAAAGGATTGTGGAGAAACTCAGTGCTAGAGCACTCCTGGGTGAAATCTGAACAAAGAGAGGAAAGAAGTTCAGAAGAGCCATTTCACCAATCTGTACCAAAGGCTGGAGTAGAGAGGCCTAAACTAACATACACAATATGTAATGAAACATTAGACTCAAAAGACTTAAAATACAGGAAAATGGAATCTAACAATAAGAGAGATTTAACCCAGAAAAACATGTTGCTTTCAAATCTTAATGCTGATGCAATGCTCCTCTTCAACCCAGGATGCAGTTTTGGTTAGCTCTAAATAGATAAAAAAAAAAAAAAAGAAAGAAAGAAAAAAGAAAAGAAAGTAAGAAAGAAAGAAAAAAGAAAAAAAAGAAAAAAGAAAAAAGAAATGAAGGCACACACCATTTCACACACCTACAGTGGTTATCTCAAAATAAATAAATAAAATGAAATAAAATTAAATTTTCCTCAAGTCTAAACAAGTTCAAATGGATCTGAAACAAGCAAAGTTCTCACCACATTTCTACATACAGGGCTTTTCTCCAGTGTGATTTCTTAAATGCTGTTCAAAGGAACCTGGAAAGTTGAAAGTGTTACTGCAATTTTTAAAGATAGAAAAAGGATTTTCACAGATGTGAATTCTCTTATGCCTTTGGAGAAAACTCTGAAAGCTGAATACTGCCCCACATGGCTTATCCTCAGAATTTTCTACAGTATGAGTCCTTTCATACAACTGAAGAAAACTAGAACAGCGGAACCCTTTATATTTCTTACTTGCATAGGATTTATTCTTTTTATTCCAAAACAATATTCCCAGTTCTTAAGAAAAAAATGAGAAAACTAGAAGACTTCCCACATTTCTCAAATTCACAGGGCTTCTGTGCATGAGTGTTTTTATATATAAGAAAGGAAATGAAGCTTACAGAATGTAGCAAATCCACCAAATTAAGAGGGTTTGTTTTTCAATGTGAGTGAAATGGCTTTGAAGGCCACAGGGAAAATGGAATGATTTGTGATATTTTTCACATTTAAAGAATTATTCAGTTGGATGTGGTTGTGTATACCTTTAATTCCTGAGACTTGAGAGGCTGATTCTGAAGAATCAATGTTGGAGGCTAGCCTCAGCACCTTACGAAGACCCTAAGAAACTCAGCAAGTCCCTGTCTCAAAATAAAAAGTAAAAAAGAACTGGAATGTAGCTCAGTGGTAGAGCACCACCAGGCTAAATCCCCAGTGGATCGATTGATTGATCGATCTCTCTCTATCTCACACATACACACACACAGACACACATTTTCAGCAGTGTGAGCATCTCTTGTCTTTGAGGATGACATGAAATATTGATTTACCATATTTCACATTCAAAGGATTTTTCTCCAGTAAACTTCCTACATGTATGAGTGAAACAGTAATAACAGAAGAGTTGACCAATTGTTTTCATTCATACTATTTCTATGCAGTATGTGTTCTTTCACATGTATGAAGCCAACAAGATGTGGCAAAGGCTTCTCCACGTTGTTGACATTCATTAAGCTTCTCTCCAGTATACATTCTTCCATGTCTGTGAATCTAGCAAAGGCTCTGCCACACTGCTTACATTCTTAGGGCTTCTCTCCAGTATGAGTTTGTTCATGTGAGTGAAGGTAAGAGGACTGAGTGAAGGCTTTGCCACATTTTTTGCATACATAGGGCTTCTCTCTAGTATGAGTTCTTTCATGTCTGCGAAGGTCACAAGATCTAGCAAGGCTTTGCCACACTCCTTACATACATAGGGCTTCTCTCCACTATGAGTTCTTTCATGTCTGTGAAGGACACCAGATGTAGCAAAGGCTTTGCCACACTGCTTACATTCATAGGGCTTCTCTCCAGTATGCACTCTTCCATGTATTTGAAGTTCACTGGATCTAGCAAAGGCTTTGCCACACTGCTTACATTTATAGGGCTTCTCTCCAGTATGCACTATTCCATGTATTTGAAGTTTACTAAATGTAGCAAAGGCTTTGCCACACTGCTTACAATCATAGGGCTTCTCTCCAGTATGAGTTTGTTTATGTGAGTGAAGGTGAGAGGACCAAGTGAAGGCTTTCCCACACCGCTTACATTCATAGGGCCTCTCTCCAGTATGAGTTTGTTTATGTATCTGAAGGTAATAGGGAGCATTAAAGGTTTTTCCACATTGTTCACATTCATAGGGCTTTTCTCCGGTATGCATTCTTTCATGTCTGTGAAGATTACAGGATGAAGCAAATGTTTTTCCACATTGTTGACATCCAAAGGGTTTCTTTCTAGTATGTGTTCTTCCATGAATCTGAAGGCAACTAGACCTAGCAAAGACTTTTCCACACTGCTTACATACATAGGGCTTCTCTCCAGTATGAGTTCTTTCATGTGTGCGAAGCTCACAAGATCTAGCAAAGGCTTTTCCACACTGCTTACATACATAGGGCTTTTCTCCCGTATGAGTTCTTCCATGTGTGTGAAGGTCACCAGATCTAGCAAAGGCTTTTCTACATTGTTGACATTTATAAGGCTTCTCTCCAGTGTGTGTTATTTCATGTCTCTTAAGCTCAGAGGATGTAGCAAAGGCTTTTCCACATTGTTTGCATTCATAGGGCTTCTCTCCAGTATGTGTTCTTCCATGTGCATGAAGCTGATGGGAAGTAGCAAAGGCTTTGCCACACTGCTTACATTCATAGGGCTTCTCTCCAGTATGCACTCTTCCATGTATTTGAAGTTCACTGGATCTAGCAAAGGCTTTGCCACACTGCTTACATTCATAGGGCTTCTCTCCAGTGTGAGTTCTTTCATGTATGTGAAGGTCACCAGATCTAGCAAAGGCATTGCCACACTGCTTACATTCATAGGACTTCTCTCCAGTATGTGTTTTCTGATGTATTCTAAGTATTCTGGGATAAGCAAAGTCTTTCCCATATATCTTACATTTGAAATGTACATTCCCTGTGTGTGTGATCCTGTGCTTTTGAAGACTTGTCTGTGAAATAAAGGTTTGACCATCTTGTTGACATTCATAGATTTTCTCTCCAGAATGAGTTCTTTCGTGTCTTCTAAATAAAAAGGAGAAATGAAAGGCTTTCCCACATACCTCACATTGAAAACGTTTACCTCCACTGTGTGTTATCACGTGTCTTTGAACACCTGGGAGAGAAGAGGCTTCACCACATTGTTGACATTCATAGGGTTGCCACCCAGTATGAGTTTCTTCATGTCTTTGAATGTCATTGGAACAACTGATGACTTTCCCACATACTGTACTTTCATGTGGTCTATCTCCAGTTTGTAACATTTGTGTGTGAACACTTTTGAGAGAAACCAGATATTTCCTATATTGTTTAAATTCACATGGTTTCTCTTCACATTCTTCATGCTTATAGTATTTGTGTCCAGAGTGAGATGTGATATGCCTATGAAAGAATGAAAGACATATGAAATCTTTTGCACACACAATGAAGTCACATGGATTTACTCTATTAAAACTTTTCTTTGTTTGATTAAGAATTGAAATCGATTTGAAGGTTTCCCCACACTATTCTGTGGGGAAAGTTTGAAATTTACCATAGGACTTCTTTGAAGAAGAAGTGACCAGCACATAATTGATACCTAACTCATTCACAGTTTTCTATTTATTTATAGGTCTTTACATTTCTACCAACATCACGTAAAGGCTAGATTTTCTGACTTGTTAAAGCTGCCTGAAAATAAAGAGATTGAAAGGAAACAATCCTTTGCAACACAGCTTCTCTATGGCTATTATTCACATAGTCATATTCACATATGCGATTTCATAGTCCTTTTTGCATGTCAAATACTTTGAAAAGACTGAATACCTGTTACAGATAAGTATATATTTCTGGTAAAAAATATTATAAGAATAAATACATTTCAAATTATGCATACTTCTTCGGTTGGTTTTCTTTAAAAATTATATGACAGTTCTCAGATTCCCTCACGAATTCCTCTTGTGAGTACAGTTACCTTAGGTTGCTTCCACAGTTTTCAATCTGATCTTCAGTGGTCTTGTCTACCCACTTGTTACCTAAAATGAGAGAATATAACACTCTTTATGAATATTTAGGAGCTAGAAATGCTTTGCCAAACTGTAGGTGCCATTTATACTTCAATAATTCATCAACTGATTTTCTTTTCACCTTCTACATAAATGACCAAAATAAACATGAGTTCTCCGATTTGATTAGTTTAAAACCATCATTATTACCTATAGAAGCCAGGTCTCTGAGGACTTCCAGCATCATATCTCTGTAAAGGTTCTCCTGGGAAGCATCCAGAAAAGCCCACTCCTCTTTGGTGAAGTTCACAGCCACATCCTCAAAGGTCACTGAGATCTGAAATATCCCACAAATGTATAGTGGAGGCCAGGAAAGATTGACAGCATGAGAAATCTGCACTCAACATGCATGATGTTCACATGATTCCCTGGCCTCCTGATTAATTACATGATTTGGTCCATCAAATCTTTACTGCACTCAATTTCTTACACCCATTCCAACACTAGAAATTGGCTACTCAGAAGGCAAACATCATAGTGATTTATACCCTTCCTTTGATGAGTTCACAGGAAGTAAGACAGGCTCCTAGATCACTCCTAACTTTTTTAATGGTTGCACCTCTATTACATGTCTTACAAATGTCCTGTGTGGTACAGAGTTAACATAAACACTTCTGATAGTATTTATCTTTAGAAAAGAAAGGTGATGAGTAGAAAAATGCAAGAATCATGAAACTAAGCATTTGAGAGAGATCCTGTCAACGACAGTGGCTCCCTTTACCTACAAGGTTAATATAGGTAACATGGTATTTACTGATGTCTTGTTTCCTCTGAAGGTCTATTGTTCTATACTTAAAGAAATGCCTAGAACCAGCCCCCACTCCCACCCTCTGGGCATGGGGTCACTAAGGAGATTCCTTCATAGACAACATTTAGACAACATTTCACACAGGTGGTCACAATGTGTTAACTGGAGATTGAGCTCATTCTGTGTGATTACACTAAGAACAACTAGAAGTTTGCAGGTGCTTTACTCCAGAACAAATGTAGTCAACTAGCTTACTATTAAATGACCAAAACAAACATGAGTTCTCTATTTGATTAATTTAATTTATGTATTAATAAACACGACAATTTGATAGTTTCTTGTGGTTACTGTCAAAGTAGAATGGGGTAAGTGGAATGATAGCATGTGTCTTAGAAATAACTCAATGAGGACTTGGAAGATGGCGGCGGATGGAGTGCATCACCCCCGTGTACTGCATCACTATGCAGGTGAATGACGAGTTAGAACGGCCAAATGCTATCTTGTTAGGAATTTCCAGCAAAATTTGGGTGCACCAAAACCTAGAGGAAGGATTTCCATCGCCCGAGGATCGGTTACTGGGGGCTCAATAGAGAGCGATTTGTCCACACAGAGATTCAAGCTGCTTATTCAGCGACTTGCCCCGCTGCTAGAGACTGCGGAGCTCGACGGGAAATGGCGAGCTAGCAATGCAGAGATAAGGCACTGCTGATTCTGCGGGCGCCTTCCGGCTGTGCCCTCACTGTGCTCAGTGCTGAATTCTGGGTTTGAGACAGGGGAAGGAAGCAGTCCAGTCCTCTCCTCCAAACCTGTCAGGCCACCGAGGAAGCCAGCGGCCACCATCTTGGAGAGCTGACGTCACCATCGCCAATTTTCGACTGATCGCATCTCATTCAGTGATAGAACAGGTCTGTGACATTAAAACCATTTTCTATACAGAGGGGAAATCACATAAAATCTCTCCCTGGCTTTCCGGGGGCATGATTAACAGAGAATCTGAGTAGTGGTGTGGGGGAAAAGTAAAGGCACCTGACCCCCAACTACTCCCTCCCACCAGCAGCGAAAACAAAACCTGTTTGCCAGCTCTAAGAGGAGGGGCTATCGGAGGAAATCAAAACAATAAGGTGCCGGTTCCCAAAAGCCGCACTCAACGTCCAGGAAACTGCAGGCACAGAGTGTAGTTTGAACTGCCGAGAGGTACCACACGGGGATAGACCTGGCTGAAAGGAGAAGCCAGGGGAGTAGAAACCAGGAATTAACCTAAGCTAACAGGTTTTGAGAGACACCAGTGGGGGGAGGAGGGAGAGGCCTCACACAGACTGTTTCCTATAGCCGGAGGACAAAATCTTGGCCTGGAAAGCACAGCACCACCTATTAGAAGTGAAGAAAATAGAAGCCTAACAGTGTCACTTTTTC